>NW_020448442.1:448187-545521 GCF_003343035.1 Apteryx rowi | reverse complement strand
AAAAAAAAAAAAAAAAAAAAATCAGGAGTACCCCCATAGCAGATCTGCTCATCTGCTTGTAAAAGCCACAAGAGATGTCTTCATTGAAGATTAGTGACTTACCAGCTTTCATACTCTGTCACCCGAAACTCTTATTCCATTAGTTTAGCAAGGTGTTCTCTATATCCAGTCATAAACCTTTATGAAACTCTCAAAGAGTTATTGGATTCCACCTTAGAAGTTGCTGAATTTCAGTGGCCGACAAAGAAACCCCATGCAAATTATACTGCATTTTGAGATGTAGCGTGTTATCTAATCTGTGTCTGCTACTGTCCATAACATTTGCTTTGGTCTATTTACAAGATCACTTGGAACATTCTTGGCCTTCTTCCAGAGAGGGGGAGGAGAAAGGCGAACATAACRCATTTCTTAGCTTACCCAGGAGAGTTACAACAAGGAGTCTAATGAGAGCCAGTCAGGCCTCAAGYATGAGAGATCTAGAAAACACCATGGTATTTTTTTCTCTCATACACTGTGGTATAAGAACTTGTTTCACTGTGAACTTGCAATTATTCGTGCACAGTCTTTCTGAAGAGTCAGAGATTAGTTTTCCGGCTCTGATATTAAAGGGGAAAGGTAAAATCCAGAGGCAATGTTAAACATATCTTCAAAAAGTATATAAATTCTTGGAAGCTGTTAGGAATCAAGAAAAAAAAAAGTGTGTCTTTTGTTTATAAGCAGTATTCACCTTGACAAGAGAGAAGATGCCATTGGGGTTTGGTGATAAGGCAAACCACTTACTAATTTCCAGTGTGCATTGGAGGTGATGAGTTGGCCAAACATTTTTTCCATCAACTGCTTCTTATTTTCAATATACCCATTTTTAGAACCCAAACTGTTTGCTGGAGAGGTTTTGCTTTGATTAATGCCATAATTTTCATTCGTTTAAAGAGTCAGAAATGTCAAGTTATTGTTACAGAAGAAGTTTTATTTTTGGATCAAAGGGCCGTTTCACTTAGTCTTACTGAATATATGTAAGCTCTAAAAGTCAATGTTACTCAATAGAGGGGAAAAACCCTGAAGTCTAAACAGATATTTCTAATTATTCAATCTAGTTTCTGTTAGTACACCAATCATCACTGTTAAACTGAAAAACTCCTCTGGATTTTGATTTTTAAAACAACTTTTTTAAAATTATGAACAAATATATCACACTGAAATAAACCACTTCCTGTCTTGTTTTAAAAACAGGATAAAAATGTGAGGCCCATGCAGAAGAAAGTGTAAATGGTCTTTTAACTCTAGGAGAACTTTTCTGCTTTCTACAGGCACCAGGTTGATACTGTAGCATTGTTTATTCTCAGAATTTTAGTGAAAATTTCAGAAAGTTTTGGTGGCTTTTCCATTAGCTGTAGCTGTCTCTGCTCCATAACTAGATGAGGACCTCAATTTACATTAGCTTTTAAAACATTTTTACATTTGTCACTCACACAGCTGTAAAGAAGAGTTGGAAAACTCAGACGCCTAGAGGCTACCATAACCCAAGACAAAAACAGAGAGAATTAAGTCTTGTGAATTACACTAGCCACATGATTTTTAAGAGTCTGCCTCAGGATTTAAGGATGCTTAGGACAGACTATAGCAAGCTTGCCATTTTGTCTATTATGTTTCATTCCGTATATCAGGACAGACACAGAACAAGTTGTTATTACAGATGTCCCCAGGACCTCGAAGCTCAGGCACTCTTGTACTACATACTAAAAAGTTGTCTTGACTAATGCTTATCAGAAAATGCCTTTTTCATCTGGATCACTCTGTCACAAACAACTAAACCAAAACATAGCAGAGATATGCTTTGTTAACTTTGGTTATGCTCACACAACATACTTTTTACAAGAATAGCCCCAGGTCCTGCTTTCAAGGAATGTCACCCTTTACACAAGCCAGGTTATAATAACAATAAATTAAAAATAAATAAATCAATTACAAAATCCCAGCATAAGATAATAGAGGTGCACTAAGGATGGAAACAAGCATTAGAAAACTAAAAGAAAAACATACTTACCCAGTTCCTCAGGTTTTCTTCATCCYAGAAAAACCATCTGACTGAGAGAAGACCCATTTGTATAACAGCCCCTTGTTCATAGGTTGTATCTAGAAAAGAAAACTGGACACAAAACCCAGGTTTTTGCATTTAGGCCCCAAAACCTTTTCTAGGGATTTGCTGGGATTTGAATTCTTTCCTCCCACCTTTCCTTAATTGCTAACAGCTGTTGGTAATTTCCTGGCTTGCCCTCTCCTGTTTTGCCATCACTGGATACAGCCCTGATAGAAAGCAAAATTTGCCAGTACAGGAAGACTGAAGAACGTTTGAAATGTGCATAACTGGTCTTTAAACAAATTGTCAGCCCAGCAAGAATATCCTTTTTCTACTAGCTGGGGCAGCTTCCAGGTCCCAGGGCAGAGCCTCCTCTCTTCATTACACCTTGCATACCATTTGAATACATAATCACACAGCTATATAGTCAGGATTAGTGCATATAGCTCATTTTTTACACTCAGTAGAGACAAGCTGAGATGGTAACCAAGCACTATATGTTAATCATGAGCTTATGAGAGACTGCTCAGTAGCCTGGAAATACTGTGACAGTCACTGAAAACACACAATCACTTTGCAAACAGACATATTGGTCTAAGATATTACCAGCCTGGACTGTTTGCTGTCACCCCTGTACTTTATTAATAATATGAGTGATTCAAGCCCGTTTCAGTGCAAAGTCAGATAAGTTGACTTAACTCACTGCCCTAGAAGAGGGCGCAGGCAGAGGACATTTTGTGAATATAAGGTAATTTTCAGCTCCAATTACTTGTTACTATGCCTTAGCTGAACTGCATTAGTGGACCAAGCAGAAGCTCCTAGTGTGCTTTAGTACAAAGTCAGCTATCACTGTTTAAATTGGATGAGCCCCTGAAGCAGACTGGGAACACCTGCAGAGTGCATTCGTGTGGCTCAGCTGCAGGGGAGCAGCCGATTTGAGCTAAGGTGCGGTATGAAGCAGATGGAGGACAGTAGCTCCTGAAACCATCCTGTGAGATCTGCAGCAGCACATCTGTCTGTGCCCTGATGTGCTCCCTCTTTCTTCCTTCTCTCCACCTCCCAGTGAAAAGTTACTGGGCTGAATTTCCTGTTCCACTGAACCTTGAGCAGATGTTCACACCAATGGAAAGACTGCAGAAGATACCACTTTTCCAGTGTATTTGCTTGCTGCATCACACCGGCAGTGAAATAAAAAAGTCTTCGTGAAGTGCAGGGTGTTAGACTTCAGATCCTATCTGGCACTCTTTCTTTCTCTGCAATTTTTCTACCTCTGAACTTCATCTCTTAGCTTGGCTGAAGGATACGCATCTTGCTTCCTGTGTATGGGAAAACAAAACAGATGGTCTCAGTCTGTGGGACAGGTGTCCACATCAGAAAACTGTCACCATACTTGACACCTTCTCAGACATACTGGCCAAGATCCCCCAGAAGAGAAAAAAGGTACCTTGCCATTTTGCATACATTTACATTCATTTGCATAAATTCAGGCACCTACTGAGCAGAAGCACATGCCTTCCCATTTTATAAGTTGCACTACAGCAAAACCCTCAAAAAGAATGGTGTGAAGATAACTTGTTAAGTGCTGAATGCCTGATGTCTTTGATATGCAAAACAATACTAAAAAGGCCCTTCCATGCCATATTCCTGTTCTTSTTCCTGCCTTTTGTCACAGGGATCAGTCTTAACAAGGTGGAACAGAGGAAGTAATTCATGCCAGCATTGCCCTCTCTCCCCAAAACATCTGTAAATGCAATTGAAAACTATTTTCTGCTGGATTTCTTAGGGAAAGGCCAGCGACACTGTCAGAGTCCAAAACAACATGTTCCAATCTTTTTTCCCTCACTCTTTTTTTTTTTCTTCCTGGCAAGGGGTTTTCTCCTCCAACCTCAAACAACCACAAGAGGATTGACATTTTTATTTTTCTAAGTGAGGCAGAAGTATTTCATTTGGATTGTGATAACTGGAATGTCTGGGGAATCTGGATGTGGGTAATCTAAATTAGGGGAGAAGTCAATGAAACACAAGAGGATATTGAAGGGCCTAAGTGCAAAGGCTGTTTCCCAACACGCATGCACATTGCTGTCTGAGTTCATATGAAATCGTCCCACGTGGAGCCTTAAGTCCAGCATTAGGGAGAAAAAATCTGAGAAAAAGACCAAAACAACCCAAAATGCAGCAGATTGCTCAATGGTCCCCAGGGGCCAGTTAGAAGAGCAAAAAAAGAGATCGCTTAATGCGCTCTGCTTGGCTGAAGCTCAGCCCTGCCCCAATGGGACGGCCTCCCTGCGGCAAGGATAGGGCTGAGTGTCCGTGTCCTGCTCCAGAGCAGAGCCAGGGTGAAGGCACCGGCGCAGGCTCCAGCACGCACCCGCTCCCTGCCACAGCACTCGGGTGGCAATCATAGTGCTGACAGCACTGCAGCCACGGAGCCTGGGGCCCAAATAGGAAATGCATTGTGTAATTTCCACTGCTAATTAGAGCTGCTCAGCAAGAGAGGAGGGGAGGGGAAAACAAGCATTTTCACAAGAACTTTACTGATGGCCTCATTTTAGGGTCATTTCATGAATATCGGCTCCTCTTTACCCTGGGCCAGACACCACAACAGAGCCACACCATGGATGAGGGGTGGTCTGAAGCTTAGTATCAGCAAGTAAAGAAGCAGGAAGGCATTAAGCCCTGCTCAGTGCTTAGGTTTTGCCACCGGAGGCCTTTGCCCCTTGTCTCCATCCCCTGCCAGAGGCTCAAAGTGACTCAGGCTTTGGCAGAGCCACTGCGTGCATTTGTTAAGGATCCCAGCTGTGCAGCGTAAAGTAAAGGAGGCAGAGCCTTTCCCCACAAAAAAAYGTCAACACTCGCAGTGTTTTTCAACCCAAAGTACCTTTGCCTACCAATCCTTTCAGCTTCCCTTCCACTCTTATAGCATATTAACAAACCGACTCAATTTCTTTTTCACAGGCCATTATGTTCCCCACTTCTTCCTTTGGCACGAGCAAAATCAGCCACAAAGATTTCCCGAGCTGAGCTGGAGACATGGCTGCACCGATAGCTGCAAGCAAGGCCAATGCTGCTTGTTTTCACTCACTACCCAAAGCGTGACAGGCAGTTACACGCAAGTAGCAGCAGGCCTCCCCCCCCCCCCGACTTTTGCGAAAAAAACTTATGTAACTCTGCAACTAATCTTCACTAATCTTGAGCAAGGCATCTAAATCCAAGGAATAAGCCTATTCTTCCCCCCCCCCCCCAAAACCTATCAGTACAGTAAAAAAGAAAACAAATAGAAGCAAAGTTCACAGCGTTGTAATATTCCTTTCAATGAGAGCAAAGTGTCCTGAGTCTGCTCTGAAGTAAACTCTCCTGCTCTGCCATTTCCCATGTACAGCAGCCGAGGACCTTAAGAGAAAAGCTGCTTTTGGACTGATTATCACTTGCTTGCAGCTGAAGCATGGAAGCCTGTACTCTCACTGTGTACCATTGCCTTGCTTTTGTCTGGTATTTTTTTGTCAGCTATTCAATCACACTCGTAAGAACAGAAGACTGGCCATCTGAAGTGTTCCCTTATGGTGGGCAGTGGAAATATTTGACAGTTCTCAATCTGGTAAGCGAATCGTGTTGTACAGTGATACTAATATGTCTATTTGTTTGTCTGCCATCTGTGCCTCAAGACATATGCAGCTGCTGTATTTGCTGCTGTTAAACTGCTTCCTTTAACGGTTTATGCCCCAAATGAAACTGAGTAGGTACCCATGCTTGTGCTGTGAAATGTATTCACAGGTTTCATGTGGAAAGAATATTGGGTGACAAGGCGGTTGGCTTTCAAAAGGTAAGTACACTGAAGCTAGCTGCCTCCTTATACAACACAAGCTATCAGTGAGAAGAGGGGGAAGAAATGGTAGAATATGTCCAGCCAGGATGCATGTTTGATGTGTTATTTAACCCTTAACTTACAGTTAAGCAACAGCAATACACATTAAAATCCTGCTTGCAGTTTGACTTCCATTTTTAGTAGGTTTGCGTGTCTTGCAAATTAAAGAAAAGGTGAAACAAAGCATGATGCTAATTTTGCCACTCAGAGTGCATGCTTCGTTTGAAAAACAGTTTAGAGCACAAGGGAAAGAAATTCCAGCCTGCAAAGAGAGGTACTTTTGACATTATTGCATGTGTTTTAATAATGCTATCAACTCTTTGCTGCATTTCCTAAAATTACACAGAAAAATGTTGACCATAATGTGTTCTGGTTCTCCTGTTAGGCTAACATGTCACAAGGTACAAATTGAAACAAAAGTACATGAGCTGCTCTGGGGGAGAAGGGATGATCACAGTCCAGGTTGTTCACCAGTGACTCACGATGGTGGTGGTCGTGGGCTGGAAAGATGGAGCAGAGGGTGTTCCTGCAAGGCACAAGTTTCAGGGACACCTGCTAGTCTGAAGTATGACAAAAGGGACCTCCATAGCCTTTCCTCCATTCTGTGTGACAGGCAGAGTTAAATATCAGTGGAAGTCCTGGCTCCGCGTATATTTATCTCTACCTTTAGAGGCATCTAAAAGGTAGCGCCAGAGTCACCCTTTTGCAGGCTGTCTTTGATGGCAAACTCTTACGTCCATCTCTAGTGCCTAATGGAAATGTAAGTACAAGAACCCAATCTCACCTCCAGTGGCACAGAGCCTAACCTAACAGGATCCCAGCTCTGGACACTCCCGGGAAATTTGGAAATATTTATAACCAGGAGCAAAGAGCAGTGACTGCTGCGTGAGGTACCCAACAACAGCCCAGGCTTCGGGGAGCCACAGTGTCCTTCTCAGGGGCCAAGCCCATGGCAGTCAGAGCTGGAAGAAGGAGGGTATGTATATTGCTACAGTCAGGATTACATATGTATGTTGCTATATTAGCTTCTTATCAGTACGTTTTGGCTTTTTATGATGTTTTTTAAAACTAATTTTACTAAAACATCAATGATAAAATGGTCAGGATTCAACAACCTTAAGGATATTCAGATCCTCACTCTGGGAAGGGTGTCGGCATATGTCAGTAGACTAAAGCACCAACAACCAAGGCCCAAACAAGCTGCTGCCTGTTTGCCCAATTCCTCTCCTTTGGTTCTTGGATAAAGCTGGCCCCAATCAAGCACCAGGCGTAGCCTCAGGCTAAGCAACGTGTCCATTCCTCATCTCCAGACACAGCTATAATGAGATCTAACCTACCAGTATAATGACACGCCTCTAAAATATCAGGTCAAGAGGAGAAAGTGATTCTTCTCCGAGTCTTTTGGGAAACAGAAAGACTCATTGAAATTAGTATCCAGCTTCCTCCAGTGACCAGCAGTGAATGATCAGGGAAAGGAGATGTAAGACAAGAGTATGTAAGACAGAGAGTAAGTGTAAAATGATCCTTCCCTGGGTCTAACCTCTTGGCTTGGCTTAACAAGGGTATACAGACCTGAACCAGAGGCTAAATCCAGGCCGATGTAGCTAATGCCTATTCAAAGCCTTTCTGCTACACAGTCATCTGTCTAAAGAAAAAACAGAACTATTTGTATGTTTGTTACCTTCCATATCTTGTGGCAATGAATTCCACAACTCCATTTTGCTTGTGTGAGAAAGCAATTCATTTTGTTGGCGTAAGCCTACTTTCTGATAACTGAATTGGATGCCCCTTTATTTCTGTTATAATTTAGTTGCCTTTCCCTGTTCACTTTTTTTTTTGCCACTCATTATTTTAGAGACCTCTACCATATTTTTCCCTTAGTTATTCTTTCCCCCCGGCTGAAAGTTCTAATCTTTTTCATCTCTCTTCACAAAAGGCTGCTTCTTCCATTAAAACATCCTTGTTGCCCTGCTCAGTAGTTTTTCTAGTTTTAAGAAGGGGTTAAGTAGGACAGCCTGCAGTGGTCAAGCTATGAGCACAGCATGGATTTACACATTAGCCCAAAGGTGTTTCCTCATCTGTTGTTTTTTTTCTTCTTAACAATTTTTAACTTTCTATTTGTCTTTTTGGATTACCAATAAGCAACAAGCTAGAGGTTTTAGAGAGCTAATCTACAGTGAGTCCAAAATTTCTTTCCTGAATGGTAAAAGTTAATTTAGAACTCATTGCTGAAAACATATAATTGAGGTTGCTTTTTTCTGGAGTACATCTTTTCTTTGCATTTACCAACACTGGTTTTCACCTGCTATTTGATCTCTCAGGCACTCAGTATTTGAAGATTCTTTGGCAATTTTGCAGTCAGGCTTAGCTTTGACTGAAAAAATAAATATATATTTATGAAGCTTTATCACCTCACTGTTCACCTTCTTTTCTAACTCACTCATTACTCTGCAGAACAGCTCAGGTCTCGTTAAAGCTGAGTGAGTGGGGGCCCTTGCTTCTCTTATCCAGTCCTTCGTTTCCTATCTTTTAACCAGTTATTGATCCAGCCGTGACTCTAAAATGGAGCTGTCAGCCAACAGGGAGATGATTTGGGCTGAAGACAACATTGCCTTTCTCTCGCACAGAAAAGGTGGTGACAGGGCAGGGAGTGGAAAATTGCTCCTTCATGGCCTGAAGTCCTTCCTCTGCAGAGGATTTTTTTTTTTTTTAAGAAGGGGTTGCCAAAAAGGGAAAGGGGTTGGAGGAAAGAAACGTTCACAGCCAGGACTCAGAGAGGCAAAGATGTGTTTCCTGATGTCCCCTTCAAACAGAGGAGTGCTCAGGCAGCTCTCTTCCCGCACACGAGTCTGCAAATAACAACTGGGTTGCACTTCTGCACGTCTGGAAGTAGGCCCGGGAAACGCCTAGGGATGCCAGGAAATATAGTCCCAGGGAAGAAGAGCAGATCAAAAATTCCTGCTGGAAGATGCTGATTTGGAGGAATGGCTGCACTGTGCTGCGCTGGGCCCGTGCCTCTGAAACCGCCCTGAGCCAGGCGGAGAGACCACTCGTCCAGCTCCTCCGTGTCCTGCCAGACTGTGATTGCCTGGCTTCTGGCATTTGCCAGCTCTGTCGCTTGGAAATTTTCCCCTCCAAACTCCTCTTAGCTCTTTGGAATTGCTTTTGAGAAAAGGCAAGAAATTTCGTTCTACAGAAAATTGCTGTGTCTCACTTGCTCTGATTTGAAATGAAAGATACTGGGAAATGTGAATTTTTCCAGGGATGGAAATGCAGTTGGACTCCTAGCTCTGCTGAAAGACTGTCTTCTAGATGTGATCCTCTTTTAGCGACTCTTTCAGTTCCTCACTATCCACATGATTCTCCCAAGAGAACTACAGCTCTGATCTTACTTCGGATTCAGCTATATCTAGTTAATGATTATAGCAATTAAGACTCAAAAAGGAGCTATTTTTGTTAAAAAAAAAAAAAGAGAGAGAGATGTAGGTTTAGTTTCAGAGGTGTTCATTGATCAATTATTGAACACGTAGAAATGACAGATAAAAACAGTTTTGTATCCATTTGTCTTATACAAAACAGTTCAAGCTGAATCATTCATTGACTCTAATATCTGAGCTCATAAAAGTCTGCTCATTGCCATAAATCATAGTAAATCATTGCATGAGGAGATACTGCACCTTTAAAAACTATTATTAATTGCATTCCTATCATATTTTTTCCTTACACTTTTGTCTCCTATAATTGAAATGTTTTCAATTTTCCTGAAAGCTGTTTTTTATTTATTCCAAAATAGACCCAGTATTTATTATACATATTTTTCAGCATGTTATTGTGTGAATATATATGTGTCTATACTAAATAGGCTACTTGGAGTATTAGATATATCCCCCCTAAGGACAAAGCTTGGAGCCCAAGTTATTTACACTAGTTTGAGAATTCAGTATACTCATATGACTCGATCTTATATGTGAAAATAAATCGTGTCAGGTTAGTTAAATAGAAATACCCCTTTGATAAAAAGGGGCGGCAGATAAAAATGAAGGTTTGGCTTTTTCACTGTTATTCTTAGTTTGGAAAATCTATCTGGCCAAATTAAACATTTCTAAAGCACCTAGGACCATGTAATTCTGCAGGGTTTATAGAGAAAAGCAAAATCTCTCCAAAAAAGGATAATCAAATCCATATTCTCCTCTTTGGGTTAATCATTAGCTTTCTGAATGCTTCCAGTCCTCTTTCTATTCTTGTGGGAATACTTTAGGAGATCCTCTTTATTTATAGTCAGTGGATTTATATTCTATAAGTGGCTGCAATATATTTGTGAGTGCCAGCACTGCTGGTTGGGAAATTCGCAGGACATCTGGAATAATTTGATGTTTTCATGTCAATTTTTTTTTATGTTAACATTTTCCCATTAGTGAAGGGTTGTGAGAATTGGATACACCTTTCTTGTAGAAATAAGCTTGAGTCTGGAAGAATGAAGATCTGGAGTCCTGATTCAAGTCTATCAGTGGTTCATCCTGCCAGACTGTATATTATTGAAATGCTAGGAAGGATTCTAGCTATGTTCAGTTTTCTTGTTTTTTTAGTATTTAAAGTATTTTTATATTTTCCCATTGCTCCTGAAAATGCAGGCTGATTACAAACTAACCGAAACCCCTTTGAGTCCTCACTAATGGACAAAGGTAGAGCTATGAACATCACAAAAATAAACTCCTGAGACTGAGTTCGAACTCCTTCAGGAATTGTTCTTTTTTTGTGTGTGTTCAGCCAGAGAAATGGATCAGGTTACATATACAGATAAGTATTTTCCGTATGGAAGATAACATTGTCCTCTCCTGCATATGACAGAATATTTACCAGACTGAGAATGTGGCTGTTTTGGGACTATCTGTTTCTTTTCAGAAATGTTTGTTTTAGTTAATTTTGAAAGGGACAGGAGGGGGAGAAAAAGGGAGAAGCCTATCCCTGTCCTATGATTAATGTAAGTCCGACCATGAACAAGATAATAATAGCCCCATCCTCTGGGAACCATGCCCTTCCCTAATTGCTTTATTGGCAATTAGTCACCATGTGTCACCAGACTGTCACCACCCTCATGTAGCCATTTTTCATTCGTTTTACAGAAACTTACTGCCGGCTACATAGGGTGTAACAATGGCTTCTGTTCATTACAAGGCTTTTCTTAGCCCTTCAAAGACTGGGTTTTGACGTTCTGGTGAGGCCAAGCACCCAGGTACATGCTTGGGTTGAACCTCAGCTCCAAGTATGCTGCACCCTAGTAAGTACTTTTCTGGACTAGGCCCCCAACTTGCAGGGTTGAGTCCCTAGTGACTGAAATTATGCCTGGAGTTGCAGAAACTAATTGTGATAATGGAGAAAGAAAACCACATTTAAAAGAGCTGGTTTGGGTGTCTTGAAACTGCACAAAACCATAAATCAGTTCTGATGAAGCTGTTTAATTTTTATGTAAAAACGTGGCTGTTCACCTCATATTCTTCAGAGGAGACATGGGCCTTGCAGCTGACCTGGGTGATGTGTGACCTCTGAGACACACTGCCTGAGTGACCCTGGACACCTCACCTAGCCTGCATTAGCATTTCCCTACCTGCACCCCCATGGGCGTGCGTGGGGAGGGAGGCACGCCACCGGTCATTCAGATGGGCACTGGGCTGGAGTCTACTGTGGCCACCATCTGGACCATGTGTGTCCTTTCCCTTTGCCTGGAAGCCATATGGATAAGGATAGTTGTAGATAACCGCAAGGATAATTTAGTCAGGCAATTTACAGCCATTTTGTTCCCCAAGAGGACTCGGTCTCTAAAACTTTCTGAAAACACTTGTGGAAGCACTAGTTTGAAGATGGGCATGGTGAAATCATAATCCTTTCCTTGCCTCAGATGCTTTGATAATAGAGGAATTTCTGAGGGAAAATTATTGCTCTAATTCTGTCCCCTCCCCAGCACCACCCTTCTCGGCTCCCTCAGAAACTGATGAAGTAATCAGCCCCAACTTCAGACATCACACGCTTCACTCTAAATAAATATCTGATTCAGAGTAAGATCATGGCAAAAGAGATCTCATCCTGAAAGCTGTAACACAGCCTCTTTCCATTTAAGCAGCACTAGCTGGTTGAGTATTTGCAATAGGCTGAATTTCGCTTATTGCATCTCTTTGGGACAACCTAGTCTTAAAAAGAAGAGGACACCCCATGAGCTAAAAAAGTTGAATCAGGCTTGGTGCTGAATGCAAGGCAGTAAGGAAAGAAAAGTACTTTTCTGATAGGCTTTGTCTTGCTTTCTGACACATCTGGTTCAGCACGATCTGTTGTGTAGCATTAGGAGACACAATGAAGTAATCAGAAAAGCACGATTGGTTTAAATGACAATTTTCTGACAATTGCATATCTAATTTGCAGAACTGTATTGTATTACAGTACACTTACCTGATTCTTTACAAAATCCTCCCAGCACCCTTGCCAGACAACCCTACTCTCATTACTTGCAAATTATATTTAAAAAAAAACACTCTAGAATTCATTAGTATCAAAGAGTTCAACTTACTCAGTTCTAGTTACTAAGGTCTGGATTTTTGTTTCTAAGCACTTGAAATCATTTCCTGAAATCCTTTGAATTCAGCAAACGAGGTTCTGATTTCGGTAACTTCTGCACCTAGTTAACAGGTTGGAGCATTTTGAGTTACTTGGCTGGTACAACACTGAGAGCAATTGCACCACGAGTCCCCAGAAAGAAGGCCCTGCATTGGCTAAACCATGGGAGAAGCTATCTAGCAATTGCTTTATGGGAAACCTTTCCTGGCATGTTCTGAGTTTTGTTCTCTCCTGTTCCTACTCAGACACATTGAACATAACAATTAACATATAAAGTGTGAAGGAGCCAGCTTTAAACATGTCCTTCCACCCTTCCCATCTGAATCACATCACACATCTCTGTTTAGTCTATTAAATGAGATACTGTTAAAGTTATCTCCCCAACCACTTTATTTAATCAGTTTCGGTTAGTAAAAAAAGATTTAGCCAAAAGCTATCTCCCTCATGTGGGCTTGCAGCTCATGAACAAAACAGCTCCCTGAGGAGCAAGAACTGAGTTCATTGAGGAATGTGCTAATTAAAGCTGGATAAGTTTCCCTCATTAGGTGTAATTACTTTAGGTTTTGCAGACTGTCTTCTATGGGGTGTCCTTCCTGGCTGATGTGTTGAGACTAATTAAGAAACTGCGATGTGTTAAGTGCGTAATTTCCAGCAGAGACCTTCTTTTCAGTGTCCTGGCTTTCCCAGTGTCCACAGTAAGTAACCTCTGTACATAAAAATAATCAGTTTTCATATATTCATAGATGTATATAGCATAGCATGCACATATATAAAACAGATAAGAACTAACAAGTAGGCCTTCTTTTACCATTTGAAAATGGATTTGGACCATTTAAAAGAAGAAATGGTGCTCAGATCCACCTACAAGTCTCATTCACAGTTGAATGCAAAGCCTGTTGTACAAACCTTAGGGTTGCTGTCCCTGAACAAACACAGATTGACCCCAAGCAGTGAAGTGTAATCTCTCTGTTAATCTTATGTTCCAAATAGCTTTGGCATTATCTACTTATGGCATTCCTCTGAAGGGCAGCACGGGCCAGCAGGATATGAGACAATACCTAAGAGGCAGCAAAATCTTACATTCCCTTCTCTGACTYCAGTATGGCTTTAAATAAGCACAGGAGAGAAACAGATTCACAGGACATTAGTTATAGCCATAGCCTACATCAGATTCATCGTGGATCATCTGCTCCCACACAGACAATGCTTTTTATCAAACTATTCCGGTGTTATGAGTTGAATGGGAACCAGAGGGTTTCTTAGACGTGTTGGTACTGCTGTGTGTGAGTGAAACTTGCAGTCTCAAAGGGCTGAGAAGCACTACTTAAATCTGGTCCAAAAGCGGCTCGCTCTGCTGGCTCAGTAAAGAAGTCCTGCCAGTGATGGAGRCAGTGGCATTGACTCATTTATCTTCCCTGCACAAGCGTATTCACAAGGCTGCTGTCATATCCCCCAAGCATCCTCACATGCGCCCAGTACAGAAGCACAGGCTCCCCTCAGTCTTCTAGCATCTCAAACCCCTGATTTCTAACCCCAGACGCAAGATGTGCTCAACTAGCAAATGAGGCCAAGACAGTGCAAGTAAGCTCCTGGATATCAGTAGCTCACACCAGAGTTCATTTCCTCCAGTTAAATTTTTCCACTGTAAATCCTCCCCTATTGGAAGAGATGGGTGCCCACAATGCAGCTTGCTTCTGCACCTGCAGTTGAGGAATTAGGCTTATGAATTTTAAAGATAGGGTAAGCTTTAGAAAAACTGTCTTACCAAGACCTGTTTTTACTTTGTTACTGAGCCTTGGCTTGACAACCAATCTCTGTTTGAGAACTTCTGGACCATCAGAAGATCCCATCTGTAAAAAAAGTGAAGTTTAAAGCTAATCAAATATTCCAAATAAAATGTCATGGTTGGCAGTTTATAAACGAAGGGTTTCTCACAGTATCAGCACAGAACACTGCACCTCACTGTAAATTCCTTTCTTTATGTTGTAACACGTGTGATATATCTAATTATCTGGCAATCTCACCATTTTTCATGTAGGAGATATTTTGCCTTCTCGGAAATGAAAACACTATCCAAATCCCATCAACAATGTTTTTCTTTCATTTATTTTGTTTCCAGTTTGTGTCTATATCCTTTTGGGCACTGTATACCTACAATCGAGAGCTGGTTTACCCCAAAAGCCTTGATGGAATCATTCCCCCATGGTTAAATCATGCTATGGTGAGTAAGAAATACCACTGACTCTTGCATAGAATAGAGGCTTTGCAATGCACATCCCATCATTGCATTATGTAGCTTTCCAAAAGAGTTTCACAGCTGCTTCTTTCTCACCTTCTTCTTCCTCCTTCTCTGAAGTTGATATTGAGCTGTATWCAACAAACAGATGCATGTGCTTGAAGTTGCCTAAAGACAACTGTGCCTTTTAGCATACAAGGAATGTCGGTGAATTATTGCTTGTCAAACCTCTTACGTCAATGAAATGATGTGAAGTCCTAGATAAAAAAAATCCTACTTGGTTATTGTAGCTCAAAAAATAAATTGTTTCTGCAAACATAAGTCTATGAAATACAAAATGGCTGGGAGTACAGCAAAGCATTTCTTAATTTTTAAAAAAGATGAAAGAACCAAAACATATGACAGCTCAACAGCTAATAAGCTAATGTGTGCACAGCCTTGAATAGCTGAATTGAAATGATTGTTTACAGATTTCTATAAATACTTTCCAGATTTCTCCTTCATTTGCTCTGGCTGTTTTTATGATGTGTTGAATAATCACATATTTCTCATCAGTCAAGTGTAAGGAGGCTGACAGTAACATGGAAACTGTGGGTGGATTGTAAGGTCATAGTGGCCTCATGGGGCTATTGGGAAGCGGGAGAGAAGGGAGAGGTTCAGTGCTAGACTTAATCAGAGGAGCCAAAAAGTATGAAATAATCACACAGAAGTCTCAGCCTCATTTCTCTCCAGACTTCAGTTTCTTAAGCACAACACATTGCAACCCACTGCAACACTGGTGATGCATTTTGAAGATAAACGCAAGAAGCTTCAGGATTTTGAGCTGAAAACACTTGTTAAATGTTTTGAACAGCCACTTGATTTACATAAGCATATTCAGATACATGTGCCTGGAATCCAAACATACATAGGCATAGCCACATTACTGATATCCAAGTGACACACTGCAGTCATTTTGCACTTTTAACCTTATCACCTGCTCTCTGCCCCCAAATCCATCTCCACCAAGGCTCTGAAGCAGCACTCCAAACCTCTAAACAGATGCAAACAAGCACTGCTCTTTCTCAAAAGCATTGTCAACCAAAAATATGATCCCTTTTGTTCTCAATAACGCACTGGTTTCAGGTTCAGTATTCAGTACCAGTGACCAGTCGAAGTTTAAACTCTCCACAGTAATAGATGTATTGAGAAAGGGATGGGCATGGATGGGGGTGAGAGGAGATGGGCTTTGCTTTTTGTTTTAATCTCAGAGCACAGCTGGGAATTTGCTCTTTCCATTTCCACATTTGTTTATGACTCGGGTAGGCTGAGAGGTGCTAGAACTTACATTTTCATTTTATGTGGAAGAACTATTCGCAGGAATTCCTAACATGTATTTATTATAACTTCTTTCTTACCCTACCTACATCTGCATTTCATAACAGAGTCATTTTAACAACAACAAAAAGCTTTTCCATCTCAGAAATGTCAAAAACAGGTGTTAAAAAAGAAAAACAATTCTTCCTCAAAATTATTTTGACGAGAGAAACTTCACACAAAGCAAATCTCTATCAAAACCTAGTATTTTATTTCTAAAGCTCTTAATACACTGCAGACATCTTACATTTGACAGTTACTGGGTGGGAAGTTTTCTTTCCAGTAACTACTGAGTGTAAGACATCTGCCATGAGTGTAGACTGATGCCTGCTATTGACAATCCACATCTTTTGGGATGTGTTCCAATAATGGAGCATCTTAGAAGTCAACTATACACCAGTTCATTGAAGTAAACTGTGTGCTGCATTGCATGGCTCTGAAACAAGGGCCATTGAGCAGCCAAGACAATATCCCTCCAGCCAAAAGAGAACCTGCTCAGTTTAGTCCCATACAAGTGTTGTATAGGATTACCACATCTTCTTAATTGTGGAAACAGGTGAGGTGGGCAGCAAAACTTTCCATCCAGTTATGGCTGAAGGCAAAATTTCTACAAATGCCATGACAGAGATTTGAAAAGAAAATTTTTAATATGCTTTAGAAGGAAGCTGTCTTTAGCATTGCAGAAAGCTTTATTTCTAGAAAAACAGTGTTCAAGTCTTCAAGCTTAGCTGAGGCAATTCTTTTTTTCCAATCCAAAATACCCACTGAAAACACTGTGAAGATCCAGGGAGCTACCAATGCCTGAAGGGATCAGTCTCCAAGTGTTGATCGCCAAGCAGATGCTTTTTCTTTGGATTTTGTTTTCTTGCACATTGCTATACTTTATGGCTTTGAGATTACAGACATTTCACAGCAGATTGAGTACACCAAGTGGTTGGCTGTGGTAGAAAAAGACATCAGTGTATCAGCAGTATACATCAGTGCCATATCATTTGCAGTGGGAGTGGGTTTTTTTTAACTTGGTCTATTTTAACATTGTAAATAGGGAAAGCATATGTTGTTATGTAACTAAAGAGTGAATTTAAAAAATAACGACACAAAAACAGTTCAGGAATACCAATCTTCTTGAGTTCACAGTGAAGTTTTAGCATCTTCCTTGTAACAATCAGCCAGCCATTCATTTTTCCGCATCTGCTGCTCTTGCACTATGACAGCATCCTTGTCCACCTGGGATCCAGAGTTGTACCAAGAACATTGCATTTTAGCCACGTCTTTGCAGTCTCAACAGGAACATATTCTGTTTTGCAGAAAGGTTGGCTAATGCAGAAAGAAATCTTGCTAATAATTTAAAGAGGGTGTATATTCCAGAATACTGGTGTTTCTCTCTTTGCCTTTCTACAGAGTTTAGCCCAAGGCTGTGCCTCAGTTTCCTCTTCTGTTTGTCTTGGATAGTTATGTTTTACCATCTTTATACAAAGCTTTGAGACTCATGCATGAAAAAAAATACTTATGTCCCAAACACAATTATTTTACTTGAGCAAGATTTTCTAAGTGGAAGATGGCTGAGATTAAAAGCTGCACTGGCCTGGTCACCAAGTGAAATTGTTTATTTCTTTCACAGTCTTCTATTTTCAAGCAACATCTGGATACTCTCCGGAAGGCTACTAACTGCTGTAGACAGCTTGGATTGAATCATATGCATGTATTATTCAATTTAATGGCAGTATAAGGGAATACTACATTTCAAAGGGGCCAACAGAATGAACGTTAAGCAAAAAGGGGCAACGGTGGGGCAGAAAAGATCACTCAAAAACATTTTTCTATAACAAAAGAAAGGTTACACATCAACATTGTCCAGGTGCACTCACAAAAACTGTTATGGTACAATTGTCCTGTTGTAAAGGTGGTTTGTATTTTTTATTCTGTAAAGCACAATTCTTGTAAAATGTACTAAGCACATTTTCCCTTATTTTTAGGCTGCAGCTACGTTTGGTTTAACCATCTCTTTTCATAATTTACTCTGTAGCTGGTTTACCCTCCCGCCTTGACAAAAATCAAGATTTTATTGTCCTTGGCACTTTATAGACACATAGTTATGAACTATGCATGTTCTGGAGATCTTGTAAACCAAATATCTAAGAATAACAAACGGAGGGATGGTAAATGGAGGCACAGAAGAAAAATGACTTACCACTCACTCTTATTCATACATGAGGGCATCTATGTGATAGATTATATCTTCCCCTAAATACTTTAGGAAGTTATTGCACCACTAACCAACCCAGTGGTTGCAAAATCTGTGTGTACAGCAGAAGCCGCTCACTCAGTCTCTGCTATCTCGAATCATGCTCCAAGCATGTACCCAAGAACCACTTGCGTTTTAGCTCTGACCACCTCAATTGATTCTTCTTGCCATTGGTATTTAATGCGTAGTAATTCTTTTATATTTACACAAGAGATAAACATTTCCATTTGTTTGCATTTCACAGTATCTCCATTTTAAGCTCTCTGGCAACTATGGACATTTACAGACTTCCAACTGTATTCAGCTTTTGGCAAAGAAGAAGAATGTCTGTGTGAGGGATATGGCACATTAAATTAATCACCCGACACATATAGGTGCAAAGATGCTTAGCTTTTCCCAGCACTACGTACATTTTTCTGAAGTTTCCATTTTTGTTGACATTAGCCCTTTTCCTCAGGGAGAAAGTATGTGTTTCAGAGACAAATGTTACGGCAGGGAATCCTCCCTGACTTCTGCTACCCCAGAGTGCACAGGTGCAGCCTCCACAACCCACCCCATGAATGAACAGCTGGAGAAAAATATTCCACAGTGAAGAGATGTGTCATATCAGTCTCATGTTAGCTTCCAGCTGCAGTACAACATCAGTTTCTTCGACTCTGTGTCTAATGTCAGGGAGAAATGTGATTAAAATTCTGGCTTTGACACTGACGCAAAACATTTGCTAATAAGCATTCAGATATTCAGCTAGGGATTTATTTGCAAACACACATGCATGTATGCAGGAAATGTTACCTCTGATCCTGTTCTACCTTTGATCATACAATTAGTATGATGTTTCATCCATTTTCACAATCATACTCCCAAAATAACTGCCTGTCTCAAAAAACAGAGAAAATATTGTTTGGCAGATGAACATTGATGGGCAAGAAAAAGGCAGAAACAGGTGGTAGCTGAAAGTTCAGAGAAGAATGATGCTAAAGTTAAACTTGAGCAATACCTTCCTGACTAATTTGTTACCATACCTGCTCAGTAACAGAACTCTCTGTATCTCCTGCTCTACCCATAAAAAAAAAAGACAAGTAACATGAGAAAAATGTATTTATTTAACTAAATACTTTAACCAAGGCAATTTACTATTTAAACAAACAAAACAATAAAATTAACAATAATGCTTAAGCCCCTCCCACCCCCAAAAAGAAATGGTTAAGAAAGGAGGAAAAAATATAAAAGGACAGATTACAGAGTAAAAGTTTAAAGGAGGCATTTGAATGAAGACAGTATCATAGTAAAATAAATCAAAAGAGGGAATTTGTTCCAAGAGGAAGCCAAGAAAGGAGAGAGAGCACAGGGATCCAGAAAATTATGAGGAGTATAAAACTAAGTAGTGGTTATGGTGACAGGAAGCCATTTAGTTTTATTATGCTCAGATAACACATAGTGTAATTGTTTATAAAAACTTCCACCTCAAGGAAATTTCTAGAGACATTGAGACATTTCCCAACTGAGAACTGAACAACTGAGTAAACACCTCAAGCTTCAACACAGGAACATTGGCTTTTTATGTCTTATAAGACAGCACTGAAATGGACTTTTACTTTTTGTTTGCAGTAACATACTGATGGAGAAGATACAATCATGAATATCTACCTGTGGTTTTCAGCACACAAGCTCTTTGGGGAATTTGTCTGAAAGAAGATGGGCATTTTTTCAAAAGCACTTGATGGTGTCTGACTGTGCCGAGCGAAGTTCAGTTTGGCCAGTGGTAACTGTGAAAATCCCCTGTTAAAGTCTCACATATTAATGGACAGCAGACACAGAGGGTATGTAAATACAGACAAATTAGGAACAAACAGCTCTGGTCAATGATGGCATCATTTCCTTGACTCTGGAGTCAAGCAGGGTCAAACTGAGTCAAACTGAGCCGCATGCGTTAAGCCTACGTGTGATCTCAGCAGCTCTAGGGAGATTATTCATGTGCTTGAAGCGGAGCCCATGCAGGAGCCAGCGGCCGAGCAGAAATTCTACCCAACCCTGTCTCAGCCCTGGAAAACTTGCTTTTACTTATATCCTCAAAAGCAAAACAAGTATATAGCATTGAATAAATACATGGATTCCTCAAAATAACATATATGGGAGGTAAAAATACTATGTGGTCTTACCAACCAGTGGAAAAAATATTCAGAGAGGACTATTTATCTCAGTTCAACTCATGAACCTGAAATGTATACCAGAAAACAACATACAACATGGGGTAGGAAAAAAAATAAAGACACAGAAAAATGTTATAATCTCATCCTTCCCTGTGGGAGACTAATTAATATGCCAATATTTCAGATAAAGTTTAGAAACTTAAGAAACTTTTTTCCTTGTATTCATATGTCAAACTTTATGAGCAACCAAAGAATTTTGCAATTTTATAATTAGTTGAAATTCCCCTGATTTTGTCAGGATAAAAGCAAATAAACCAAACCCAAGTTAAAAATCATAGCTGACAAATGGAGCCACAGAGATTTTTTAATCAAATAGTTGGAAGCAAAATTCAGATTATAAATGTAATGAGTTAACAAAATATCTCTGATAATTTGAAGAGTCCCATAGCCTTTATTTTTCTGCTCAGTGCCCTGTACAAATTAAAAAAAAAGCCATTTAAAATACTTCTCTCCCAATATAATCAGTAAATGAAAAGCTTTCCTCAACAAGAAGTATTTAGACATACAAATGTATTAACATTTAAAAGAACAGAAAAATAAGTACTAATAGGTTTTGCACTAAGAGAAAAAACGTAAGATCTATCATTCATTCAGCTCATTGACAGGCAGACCAGTACGCACAGCTATTGTTTTAGCCCTTTTTCCTTACCTTGGAGTGAAATAGTTTTTTCTCCCTCTGTGATAATTAGTTTTGTCAGTTTCACTGTTTATACATGAAACTGAGAAACTGTTAATTGAAATAAAAAATGAGTCACTGTTTCCAGCAATTTTTGCCAATGTTTTGATCTGTGTCAATCTGAGCTTAATTATGGAGTTTTCTTTAAAGCAAGAGGCAAACCTGCATATTTGAGTTTGGCTCCATGTAGTTATTGCACTCTTTAGACAAATGTCAATTTAAAACTGTAGCTAAATAGGGTTTAAAGTGTCTTTAATGAACTGTGGCTCATAAAGACCTATGGTAAATACCACTAGAATGAGAAAACACATATTTTTCAAGAAGAAAATGAAAAGTCTTTAAAGCCTTTCAGCTGGTATGATTAACCATGGTATATGGTCCATCACTAATGATGTTGCCAAAGTCAGCTTCTATCAGCTACGAGAGGGAACTCATTTGGAAAGCTAACTGCACGTCATAGGCAAAAGACATGCTTTGCACTCCGCAGCCAGCTGTGCGTTCTTCTGATATTTGCTGTATAAATATGTATCATGAGGAACTCACCTCTTATTGTAAACATGTTCCGTTATTCCATAGAATTTCCACTGTGAGTTACTGTTAATGGACAAACTAGAAACTGTAACAGAACTTTGCAGAAATACGTGAATTCACCAGAAGGCTCTAAGATAACAGAAATACAAGGGAAGACTTTCTCATGTGTTTATTGGGCCTGTAATTGGTTTCTGGGTTTTGTGTAGAGGTGAAAGGATGATGGAAAAAAGAAGCTTTGTATCTACAAAAGAACAATGTTAAAACAAACAAACAAAAAGCACATTTGCATTCTGGGGGTGCATGAAGCCAGCTAAGAGACATTGTAAAAAGCTGTCTTGCAAAGTCATTTGTGTGGCAAACCAACAATTTATATGGCCCTATAAAGATCATATCCAGTTATATATACAGTGATTCTCTCTAACTAGGAATAAGCTAATTATATATTACTAAATAAAATTGGGTTAATATCATGGCAAGATATTCTTAGAGATGTACAATTATTTGTACAGAAGACACAATACACATTTTCATAAATCATGTACCAGTACTCAGGATAAACTGAAGACCTTAAAAAAACTGTTGATAAAAAGAGAGGCAGACAGCCCCCCTCCTGAATACTTTCACTGCTCTTGGAAGTGAATGTGCTCTTCTAGGTAGATGGGAAGCCCAGCTAAAAACCCTTGTGAGTCAGGCAGAGCAGGAATTTAAACCTGTCCCTTCTCCTAAACTGTTGGCTATTTTCAAAAAAAAAAAAACCCAAATTTTCAGTAACTTGCCAGTAAATTTCAAACCTCTTTCAATTTATGGGCCCCTGAGTATTTTCTCGAACTCTTCCATAACGGAGAAGCTCACCAGAAAGTGACCAGTTAAGCAAATCAGCATTTTCTAAATGAACACAGAATAGAAAGAAGAGCTCTCAACTACCTTCTGCAATTACTACCCGTTTCTTAGTCATCATGAGCACAGATGTATGAGTTGGAGTAGAGGGCTCCCCCTCCCCATTCCTGGCCTGCAGGTCGCTGCGACTGCACTGCAGAGGACCGAATTGCTGTTTGCATGCTGTTAATGCACTGCTGAGGGTGCCTCCAGCAGCCATCTAATGCAGAGCTTCTCGCTCTGCTGAAGCAAACAAGAAATTGTAAATAGGTGCAAAGCTCTACTTCTCTCTCCTCTTCCCCCTGTCCTGTGGGATTCATATACCTTAAAGCAGCATGAAGATGTATGAATTGAGAGTGAGAGGTTGGCTAAGCTGAGTAAGACATTGGTGGTCTTAGACTTGACAGCTTGCTCCCATCAGGAGAGGAGGGTCCCCATTCCTCTGTGCCTCCATCCTCTGCTTCTGGACACATGCACTTGTGCTGGCTTTGGGGTCTGCATGGCCTTTGGTGAGCTGCTTCAGCTCACTAAACCAGAAGAAAACTGATGCATTCCTCCCACAGTGTATATATATATACTTTTTTTTTTTGCCAGGTTAGTAAATTGAATCATCTCACTGGGAAGTCAGAAGAGCAACAATAATGGCACTCAGGGGAGGATAGAGGAATACAGCTGCCAGTTCAACAGCGGGAGCTGTTAAATAGGTTCACCTGCTTTGTCAGAAGGTCCCAGGTGAGCGCACCCATCTCCTTGCCATGAGGCTGGGTCAGTTGCGCCCAGGGTGTGCTCGGCAGAATGACCTACATTCAGCTTCTCCTACACAAGGGTTTCACAGCTTCCCTAGGTGTTCCCTTCTCTGCTTGTAGTTAGGAAGTATTTCCTAGCATAAAGCTAAATCTTTCTTGGTGAAAACTGAGCCATTCACTCTCGGTCCTAACTGTGATGGATGTGGAGAGTAACTCACCCATCGCAATTGTTGCTGTATCGGCTTCTAAAGTCTGAAAATGTTTATCCTTTCTCAATTTTCTTTTCTCTCTAGGTGCAGCAATTCTTTCAGTTGTGCTTTCTGCTCCTTTCTGTAGACTGCTTTCCTGTTTGTATTTTCTTGCCATTTATGCTGTTCTTTTCTGGATGCACTCCAAATTATCTTCACCTGTCAAAATGGGATGACACAGAATGCCAGCCAAAACCTAATCAATGTCAAGCAGAGGACAGTAGTTACTTCCCAGGTCTTACACGCAATATTCCTGTTAATACCATTCCAGAATGCCACACATTTTTTTTCTAAAGCATCATCAGACTGCTAAGTTGTACTCAGCTAACATTCTGAGAATAAAAAGCCTCAAACTAAAAAATAAGTACATAAAATAACCCCACCTGAACACTGTTCACTCCAAGAAAGAATTATTTCACCAAATCACTCCTAGTAAATTCCTCTTGGTAGAGCAATAATACAGCTGGAGCAACCAGCTTATAGTTGTTAAAAATGTTTAAATTAATTAAATGAGTAGCAAGGCCATTTCACGTATCCCAAAGGAATTTCATAGGCCATTAGATGTCAGGTGAAAATCAGGATTTATATCCACTTTGCATAATGGACAAATACACTGTGAATGGCTGAAGCCTAACAGTGAGGATAAAGTGAGAGTCTTCTATCATTGCTCTCTTACATGGGCATTTTGGTTTTGTTGTAAGACAAACTATTGAAGATCTATGGAAAATAAACATTTTAATGTCATTCTGAAAGTAGCCTAACACACAGATTTTGGAGTCGAAGACATAGTTACAGAGACTTATATATGAAAACAGACTGTGGACATTGAAGGCCTTTTTCAAGTTAAATTAATTCCGGAATCACTTGTACTGATACAGCTATCAACCAGGAAGGTCGCAGGGCTCAAGAATATCTTTATGAAATAAAACAGAGAAAAATCTCAGTGCCAAAAAGTGAGAGTAACTGTAACATCAAATAAATCTTTTCTATCCCTATTTTCTGAAAAATGATAACCAAGACTGAAGCTTTTTTTTGGTAGTGGAACTCTTAGATACGAATAGCAACTCCTGGGGAGGATGCTGGGGGGCTGAGGGAGGACATACAGTTTGCAGTAAGCTGTCACTTGGCAGTGGCAGACAAAAAAGGATGTCTACCTCATAGACAGATAAAGCATGCTTTAACGTATGCTGTATGTAGGTTAATGTGCATTTACACAATTTCATGTGGCATTTCTCATACTATAAATATACAGCAATAAAGCTTTGACACCATACTACCCTATCATACATTCAGCACAGCTTTGGATACATACATACATTGAAGCCATTATAATCACTTCCTTTGGACATCAGGGAACTTCACACCATACGTCTGATAGATTGTGCCATCAGGAGAAAAAAAAACAAAAAAATCATGTTGGTGTTTTTTTTCTTTTTTTTTTAAGCCTATCTTTCTTTCTCCCCTGCCCTGTCCCTCCCCATCTAACTGTGAAACCATTTGCTTAATTATTAGGAATTTAACTGAATAGTTGGCTACAACTGTTGCAATAGTTGGCTGCCGTTGCACCTCATTGCTTTTGCTGTGTTGTTCCCCAGCACTGTTTAGGCCTTCTGTTAGGCCTTCTGTCCTAGGTATTGCAATTCAAAACTGTGGTTTGTTTGCCCAGAGAAAATTACAAAACTTTTAACAGGGAAATTATTTTTTAAAGTTTCTACAAATCAGCCAACCTGATGAAGCCTCAGCATCCCGGGAGCCCCGCATTGTCCCCTTCTTATCCAAGCCCCCAAAGGAGCTCTGCTGCGCTCCCACCTTCTCTCCTGCACAAAAGGCGACCAGCTTCCCTGTTGGGGGCAGCTCTCCAATCACAAAACAGTTAATGCCACCAGGTGGCCAAGCTCTCTGTCCTGTGTTGAAAATCCTTTATGCTCAGACAGTTATGATCATACAGGCGCTTGAAACTGGAGCTATTTAAAACAATTCCAGCTCCTCCAGCAGGCTATCTCTTTACTTAAGTTTGTTAAACTTTTCTGAAGTTCCTTTGTCATCTTGGTCCTGTGTTATGGCCAACTGTAGCAAGTTGTCCGTACATTCACCACCACATTTTTCAGTCTGCAAAAAGAACCACAACACAACGTACTTGCATTAGAATAAAACTGACTCTTTAATTCTCTTTTTAATAATAACCTGAAAAAAACATGAAGATAATTCAGCAATTGCTGACTGAGTTCAAGGAGAAGACTTTCCTTATCCTCAAATGAATATAACAATAGTTTTTACAGTATCTTTTGTACTATAGTGGGTATTACCAAAAATTTACTGCATTTATAAGATGTAAAATGAATGATCACCTACTATAAAGTAATATAGATCATTCTATAGCTGGACCTTGTTACAGTACTTTTTAGAGCATACCAACAAGAAAATTTCAGTGCTTGTTACTGTAGGGATACTTCTTCATTATGAAAAATGACATTTATGCATTTGTATGCCATTACACACAGTACTGTTAAATAAGCCTTTGCTCACATGCATGTTCTTGAATTTTGCGAACTGTAATGAATGAATGTGAGGCACTGCTACCAATCTATGACAGATTTTCTTTTCTCCTCAGCATACAGCTGTATTGCCTTTTGCTTTCCTGGAAATTTTTGCCACACCGCATCGTTATCCAACAAAGAAGAAGGGACTGATCCTATTAGGATTTGCCTCTTTTGTTTATATCACTTGGTAAGAATTGTGTAGTTTAAAACATGGGGTTTTCTTCAAGTGATCTGCTTTGGAAAACAAGGCTAAACTCTCTAATTAGATTAAGTTTTCTCACAGACACGTGGGACAAATAGCCTGTTTTGTGGATAAGTCACATAAACATTAGGTGAGACCCATAAAAACTTTTTCCAGACATAGGAGAGTAGCTTTCTTCAAACACAGTATAGCCCCCAAAGCTATACATGATAACTCCTGCTATTCTAAGTCCTCTTTAGAAAGACAACTAACTTGTCATAAAATCTGGGGTACTTAGAGTTTTTTCTATTAGGACAGCATTCTCCTCTCATTTCTACCAGGACTACCAAATTCATCTTTGCTTTTTGTCTTGCTTATTGTAAAAAGAGCAAATCTCAAAGGTCTGGGTGTCATAGGCCCCAAAGAAGAATAACACTTATTTTGATATTTGGCAGGGAAATCTGAGTGGATTTAGAAACTTGAGTTAGAAAGTGATACTCAGAGCCAGGTGCAGATGGACTGGAGTATCAAGGAGGCATCTGCTCCACTGTCAACTCCAACTGCACTGATGGAAACCCCTATGTTTCCAGTAATATACCATCATTTATCTCCAACCTCTTGATCCCACGTTCCATTTGCAGGGATTCTGAGAAAATAAACTATATCTAACTGGGCCTCTTATCTGTTCATAGCCCACCTCCTTTGTGTGTGACAAACCACTGGAGTTTGGTTTGCATCTGTTTCTGCTCAGTATCCAGGCTCTGGTGCCAGGGTCCCATCACAGGAGGCACAGACGGCTCTATGAAACCACGAGCAGCTGTCAGCATTTCAAACCACTCTGGGCATGCATTATGTTGAACCTCAGCTCGGGAATGTATCTGGGTAGTTTCAGGATGAACTGTGATATAAGACACTTCCCAGAGCCGTACTGGACATGGGGAGCATCTAGACCCTACAGTGGAAGATGTAGAATAACTGATAAACAGAGAAGAAATTTGTTCTCATGCAAAGGTTTCTGCAAAGTAGCTGGAACTACTATGACATTTAATCTTACCATTTTACCCACCAGTTCTTAGTCTCAGCTAGACACACTCCAACACTATCTACCTCAGTCCCACTGAATGAAAATCTGGAATAGAAAATAAATCACACAGATAAAACAATCTTGTGATTTGAAACTCATAATAATGGCTTTGGAAGCAATGAACTTTGCTACTACATTATATAACCAAATTAGGAACCATTTATCCTAATCCTGTCCAGAGCCTAATATGATTATGATCATGGCTTCCTAAATTCCATTTCTATGTTCTGGTTCACTCAGTTACTTAATGCTAGCTTCATTTTGCTTGTCTTCTGGCAGCGTTTGGCTTTTACTGTCTTTGAGATCAGACAACCCTCCAGGCAACTACTGTAGCCACGTGTGTCGTGCTTTCTCCTAAAGCCCCTCATGCCTAGCAATTTCACGGGAGATACTGTTAGTGCTGTGGCTTGAATTCTCATTGTAGAGTGAGAATCAACAGAAGGATCTGGCTGCTGAGAGGGAGAGAAATATATTGCCTTCCCAGGTCATTTTCAGTCAATCCTAACAGACGTCTTGCAGTAATCTTGGCTGCAAGGCAGTGAAAAATCGAGCAGTAGGTGATGTGGAGGAATGGTTAATTGAGAGCGGGCATGCTCTGATTGGGATGAGCAATCCCGTCTTCAGGGTAGAGGAAGGCATCTAGGCCAAGGCCAGCGAGCCTGCTGAAAGCGGCCTTATGTAGGCCAAGGCAAGCGAACCTGCTGAGGCCTGCTGAACGTGGCCGTATAGCGGCCTTGAGCACTACAAAAGAAGGTATTCRTGAAACTGGTAAACAAGTCTGGACGGAACTAGGTTCCATAAATGTCGATGGAGCACAGTCAGCAACTTTGCACCAATCATGTACCCGYTTTATAMGTATGGACGGAAACTGTAACCAATCATGTAACTATTGCTAGCGCATGCGTATTGCTTGTCGATATATATACTTTGTGTAAGCTCTAATAAAGGGAGAACGACCATACTCATATTGAGACTCATCGTTACTCCGGGGTGCCCTCCCTCACTCCAACAAGGTGACACCTTGCACCATGTACCTACCTCCAAGTGGGACTTCACTATAGCTTTGGATGTATGTAGTATTCAAAAATAAAAGCTCATTTTCAATCATGGGACATCAGGGCTAAAAGAACTGTTAGGAATGTTAGTTAATTCTTGCAAGGGAGGATACTGCATCTCCTGTTTGCACTAAGTAATGCCGTACTCCGGGAGTCATCACATTGAAAACAATGAAGCATATATAAATATTAGAACTGGCATTTTAAATCTTAAAAAGGAAGTAACAAAATCCTGCCCTTTTCCATATCAGTGGTAAAATCAATTTAAAAGTAAAGATCAGGAAAAAATAAATCTTAATCATCACAATTGTACAAGTGCTTTTGGAGAAAAGATCAAACTACCTTTGTAAGGGAATATAAATCATTATAGATTGCCCAGTGCATCTTTGCAAAACTAAAATACAAAAACCAAATCAAATTAAATCTAGAGACTAATGGCTCTCTTGTAATGTGTCCATATTCTACCTCTGCTATGAACCAAAATTTTTCTTTCACTGTATGCTCATTTTCAGTTCACAACCTTATAATTTCAAATTAACCACAATTTCAGAGAGCTCACATAACCCCAGTATTTTCTTCTCTCCTTTTTGGATCTTCCCATTTAATAACTCCTTAGGGATTTTTTTTTTCCTTCAGCTAGTCCAGAGCTCCCATTAACATTAATGGAGATGACGCACAAGTAACGACAGGACAGAATAGACCTCCCATTGCCTCCCGCTGGTTTATCACAGTATATTACCTCTCAGTGGTATCTATATGCTGTCCTAAATTCTATAGCAGTTTGGCAATACCCTTTCCTTCTCTAACCAGCGAAATAAGAGCTCACCTTTTCGGCCATTATTTTTTCTTTGTACTCTCTGATTTCTCGATTTTGTGATTTTCCTGCCGGTGGGGCAGCTTGTTTGTCACTTCTCTTTCTGAGGCATGACATGCACTATAAGGGGCAAGCAGGGTTCCCTTCAGAAAAAGTAAGGTTGTGTTCCCTTGTAAATGCTGGCAGTGGAGAGGAAGCTATGGAAAACTCCTCAGCTAAATTTATCAATCAAGAATTAAACCATTCGGAACCCTTTTGACCTGAAGGTTCTTTTTAGGGAAGTGCTGCCCAATGTTAAAAGAGCACATCCTCATAACAATCACCATAGACCTGCTCTATTTTGGTATTTTTTATATAATCAGTAACGAATATATATAATTATATATATATATTTATAGACTATATTTGTTTGTAAATTTTATATATAAAGAATATCTTTATATTCTTAAATCCAAGCATTTGCTGCTGGCCATTCTTATGAATTGTTAACCATGGAAATAATGTCAGCAAACCGACAGCCACTACAAGATTCATTCTGAGAGAAGAAAAAGGGAGAATGGGAGGGCCTAAGCAGAAGAAGAGAAGCCTTATAAAGTAGGCATAATTATCATTTTCTCTTTTATTCTTTCCCTCTTACAAATGATGCTTTGCAAATGGTTCTGAAACAAAAAGGCAAAGTAATTATATCTCTGCTACCTACCTGGAAGTGGTTCCTCCTCTCCTTCTACTTTTAGACTGAAGGAAAAGTTGCAAGGGAATTGCCCTTGCCCTCTCAGCTCCTGAATCATCTTTCCACTTCCTAAAACAGTGTGTGGACTGGTCAACAACGAGAGGATAGAGGCAGTCAGTGAGCAAAAGCACTTCTTTCTTCACCAACCCTTGTGATCTGGATTGAGACCCTATACTCCGTATACTGTTGGGATACTATATTCAGTATAGCTCAGTACAGATCCATATTTCTGAGCATTTTACTTTTTTACAGCTATTTTATTGCTATGCCACCAGGGTGGCAAGAGAACATTGTGTACATTTCAACCTGCATTGAAATCCATCTAATTTAACAGTGATTCAAGTGTGCTTCATAGAAAATAGTTCAAATGCCAAGGAGATGTACTGATAGCTGAGCTAATTTTCCCTGTATCGATATTGTTTTGATAACTTGACCCTTCTGGAGTTAGAAATCATGAAGTGGTTCTTCTAACTGAATGGTACCAACCAAAGGTCATTTTTCTCCTTGTCTAGGGTCCTGTGGATTTACTCTGTAACAGGAGAGTGGGTATATCCTGTCTTTGCGTTGTTCAGCCCAGCTGGGCTAGCAGCCTTTTTCGCTGGTAGCCTTGCCATCATTGTCTGTTTGTACAACTTTGGAGAGTTCCTCAACCGTATGATGTGGGGTCAGTTCATATTTTGTTTTTCACTTCTAATCACATGAAAAAAACGATCTAAAATGAACTCTTGTGATTGCCTAGGTAGGTGGGGAGAGGAGGTGGGCCCTTGTACACTGCAGGGGCATTTGGGTGTCTGATAAAAATTGCTAGGTCCAACAACAAAGAAATCAGAGCAAGAATCCCAACCCTACCAAATAAAGTGTGGGCTAGTTTTCTCTAACGTGGCTTGAGAAACATCTCTTACCAGTATAATCACTGGATTTTGAATTCCTTCTCAAACAATGGTCCACAGAAGCAAAATATCTGTGGCTAAAACTCTTATGCCCCATGCAGTGTTTAGTGAACTAGGGAATGGTACTGCATACTAACAATTTATAAGAAGGCAATGTATCCAGATGAGAGCATCTCAATAGCTCTGTAGTAAACAGCACTTTTGAGAACATCTCCCTTCTGCTTCTGTAGTGATATAATCAGTAAGGCTTTAAAGAAAATGAAAGTTGGCCTACTTGGACAAATATGCAATTAGAAAAAAAAATGAGTGGTTTAGGAGGAAAATTCACCAGCTGGAAGAGGAAAGAGAACTGATGAAGCTTTGGGGGTTTGGGGTGGTTGTCTTTTTTTTTTTCCTTCTGGTTTCCTCTCTCCTTTTTCATTCAAGATAAAGTTTTTGAGGATGAAAGTGTTTCTGTCAGGAAAATGTGTGTATTTTATTTAGGACAAATGTGTGAACATTTCCAATTTCTTAAACTAGATTTTTGATGAAAAGAAAAACCCTGCAAAAAACACCTCTGAAAATAAACAAGACAACCTCCCTCTGTTGTCAGGGAACATGTGATGCCTGATCTGTTTTGTGAAGTCTCACATGCCTGTCAAGCCAAAGTAGAGTGTCTATAGCTAGTCTCTCACCATTTGTACGCTGCTATCTAAAAGCAGCAGATTGACTTTCAAATGTGCTGAATAACCAGCGTCAGTACTTGATACCTTTGCAAATAAGATGCTCGCTCTACATACCCATGTTTGAAAATTTTGGCTATATTCTATTCTTGCATAAATAGAATATGTGATGAAGATTGCTGGTAACTGAAGAGAAATCTGTAGGCATTTTGCACTAACTCTGGTTTAAGAAGCATCTCCAAAAAAGCAAATACTACTAATAATATTTTTTGTTTCTTATATTTAATTACAGACCATGTCATCACCACTAAAAGAAAAAATAGGTCTTGTGTCAGATATCAGATCTTATACAATCTAGGTATCAGATTTTTTTTGTCATCAAGCAAGTATTAGTTATTCCAGGCCTAGAATATGCCTGATGCAACAACTGAAGATAATCAAAATAAAACTAATTTGATTCTCAAGGTGTTAATTGACTGAACAAAAGGTTGTGCCAAACAGAGATCAAATTAACTGCAAAAATTAGCTGCATTTTGAACTGCTGACTAAATATGTTCACCTAAGAAAGAGATGTTAATTCAAGAGATTCTAAGAAACTAGGGCAAACATCCAAATTTATCTTCTGTATTCCCAGAAAGGCTATAAAGCAGTCCCAGTTGTGATAGTATAAATGTAGCCTCAGAGATTACATATAAATGTACCATACCTTATGTCCTCCACTGATGTCTGATGTGCTCCTGTGATCCATGGAGGTCCCTGTGTGTGGTGGGTCTGTCCCTCCATTCATGTTTCATATTTTTCAAAAGAGCCACAAAATCATGGCCTTAACGATTACTTGGTGTTTTCATCCAAGCACTGGGCACTCATCCTAAATTGCCTGTGTAATCTCTTGTTACTTTAAATGTATTCTCAGCTCCTCATCTCCAGGATTGACAACTTTACCTAGATTTGCTGTACATTGATAAAAAGCTGCAGTCTGCATCCCAATAGCTGGCTGCTCTGTAGTATCTGAGTCTGCAGTTTGATAATACGAGGGCTTTGAGAGCAATAACATCTCAGTGAGTTCCTGCCCACTGCCCCCTACTCTTTCCTACTCTAGCACACGTCTTGTTTTTTGCAAGAAGGGTTGTTTTTAACTTGGATCTTTTTCCTGATCCATTTCCCAGCTGTGTCCACCCAAGAGAGCGGCAGGACTTCCTTAAGCTGGTATTGACAAGATCTCAATATTGCTGAAACACAACCAGAGGGAAACTACTCCAAATTATAGTGTGCCAGAGTCTTAATATATTCCTGACTGAGACAAATCTTATGTTCAGCACTGCCAGAGTAAAAACAGATGCAAATTGGATGAAGATGTGATTCCAACATACCTTTTTTCTTGCAGCAAAATGGCTCCATGTGCTTTTTTGTCCTACTCTTTTCCTGTCTCTCCTTCCCATAACAATAAAGGAACTGAAACAGTTAAAATACCCCTGCGGAAGAACAAAAAACAAAACAAAACAATCTGTGGTGGGAAAGGACAAGGTTCTTCACCTTTACTTAACATCCACCCCCCCCCCMCCACCACCACGGAAGTGATATGTGGAACATTATTTTGAGTTTTCACTGTGATTTGGTCTCCAGCTTGCAGAACAGTGATCTATGCACTGACCTTGCAGACCACTGCCAACCAAACCTAATGGCATTACGTTTCAAGTTGATATAATGCAAACAGCATGGTGACATCCTTCTGCCTGTGCCTGCAAGCCAGGCTGAGTCCCCAGCAGGCACAGGGACAGGCTCAGGTATGGTGCAACTATGCTGCCAGGGCACGAGGAGAGCATAAAGAGCCTAAGGAGCGACACGGCCTCGTAATGAGGTGGAGGGTGACAGTCACTCCCTTTGGATTCCTGCTCTGACCCTGAAAGCCACAATTTGAGCTACAGAATAATGTAATTGTCCACTGGCTTCCTACCGGCAAATCTAGAAACAACTTCTCTGATACTGCCTGTAACCGCTAAACAAATATGCCTGTCCTGCCAACATCTGCCGCAATGCTTGCATGCTGCATCCCTCCTGCAACCAGCCCCAACTGAGCTGCTCTGACCAGTCAGTTTTTGTCCCAAAGACAAAGGCTGCAGAGTAGGTACTTCTTTTTCCTTCCTTCTTCCCACTTGGAGCATGAAGACATGCTGAGCTTGTGTCCAGAGACATTAAGATAAGTTGTGGTTATTAGCAGATATAATAAGTGATCAACAAATAGTTTCACAAGTGTCAGAAACTTGGTTTCCTGTGGACTTGCATCTTGTGGCTGACTGTAAGCTTCAAATGAAGCTCTTCCCACAGTGTGCTCTGTTTCATAAGGGCTCTCTTCCATGTTTCTTTATAGCTTCAGGCCACTATCATTTTTCCTAAAATAAAAAGTACCAGCTATGTAAATACTTACTCCTTTCCACCCATAAATGTATAGTTAGCTCCAAATTATTCCAAAGTCCATGGATGGCAGCTTTCAGCTATGAACAAGTAATTTTTAAAGCTAAATATCCTGTGCTTCACAAAAAGATGTGGTATCATTTCTGAGAGCTGGAAATCCAGGCTGCCTAATATTATAACCTTGTTTTTCCTCTTCAGAGCAGCCAAGAGATGCCAGACCCTAAATGTGTTTTATTATTTATAGACAAACTATTTCATATAGTATTTGAGGTTTTAAAAATATATTATTTCTCATTTGCCTTCCCTCCACTTGCACAGTCGGATTCATGGTAACTAAGGCAACCCAGCTGCACAGGCTGAGTGGCACAGAAAATAGTATCAGTAATGACTTTTTTTGTTTTAAATCCCAAAGTTTCTACAGTACTAGACAATGCTGAGTAATACAGAAACTCCAAAGAGGATAATTGGAAACAATGGGCTGGTTCTTTTTCTGCCATAAATTTACCTCAGCTGAGAATTTGGCTGCAGGGTCTGAGTACCAAAGATGAATCACGAGATATCTTCTCTCATTCCTGATGGGCAGAAAACATCACATGGACAACTGATCTCATTTTATTTTGACCTGTCAAACAGGAGCCCTCAAAAAGAAGGCAAAACAGTTTCCCCTAGGATTTTGCTCCTGGTGAGGCAAGCAGATCCTCAGGAGAAATTCAGATCAAAGTTCTCCAAAGTAGAAAGAGCAACATTTCAGGTGAGGTTTCTTCTCTGGCACCAGTGTTTGAAGATGCAGTGGATTCATTTGTCTTTCATGTAGCAGGCCTGAAACATTTTCAGCAGCTGCTTCATTTCAGTACTTTGAAATGTATGTGAATAGGAGCTATATGTGATCCTTGTTGTCTTACTGACTAGCAACAACCAGCTACACTGCAAGAGATTTAAATGCTTACTAAGGGAAACGAGGCAAATCACATGTAAGATTTTACAGCCACAAGGCATCTGCCGAGTTCAAAGAAAACATTCCTCCCCAGGTGCTGGAACTGTCTTTTGAGAGAAACGGGGGCAAAAAGGAAGCTGGCCCAAGCAGGATGAGCCCAGATCAGTAGTGAGAAAAGGAGCAGCAGCTCCTGCCAGTCCCAGCAAAAGGATCCCCCAGACTTGCAGCTCCATCTTCCTCTGGAAGGGAAAGCTTTGGCCAGCAGTTGGCTGAGAAACACCAAGGGAAGCAATACCAGAATTAAACATATTTCCAAAGCAAGGGAAGCATTATGGTTTATTGCAAGGGATAAGCCAGTACACTGTGGTTCACGCACAGAGTTGTTCTCAGGAAAAAAAGAAACTTACAGAGGAGTAAATTCCTTGTGAAGACAAGGCCCAGGACATGGAGGGATGTCCTCTTCCAGATCATCTAGGAGCTCTTGAAGGCACTGCTGATGCAAATAGAGAAAATTATATGCAATTAAACATAGCCAAAGACATTGTATTCACCCAAAGCTAGGCTAAAGTTATACAGCAATCTTCTTTTTTACATATTTTCCCTCTTCTTTTTGAAGTACTTTTTTGTGAAATGTATTTTACATAAGTAAATGTTTTAGAAAATGTTTTAGAAACTGATTTTTCTCCCCCTAGGTTTTATTTCTGTACTTATCTGCTTGTGAAACCAAGCTCCCTTAATACCATATCGCCAGTGATTGGGAAACCCAGCCTACATGACAGCACATTAATCTGCGTAATACAAAGTAATATGATAATATAAGATTGAATTCTTGATGCTTTCATTTTATTTATCAGCTACTGAGTTGAGATTGCAGAAACCCAAGTGGCAAATCAATGAATGCAAAGGGTATTTGTGTGGGGTAAAAAGTCAGTCTATCATCATATCAGCACAGGCTTAGTTATGAATGGCAGTTTTTCCATGAACTTTAAAATGCTCATGTTCTGCAGGTAATTATCAATCTAGACACAGGTTCTACACTTCTTTATTACAGCCCTGTCACTTCTTTAGTGTCCTGGGGCATTTTAAATAGAGCAACCTATCTAGAAAATATTTTCATTTGTTCTGTCATGCCTTTAAGAACAAAGAATAGTCCAAGTTATATACATTTCTTTCAGTGAAGTAACGTTTATTTCTACAATTTCACTATATTGTCAGTGATGAATGGAACTCAAGCTCAGGAGGAAAAGAGTAGTATTTGAAAGCCCAGAGTGTGCAAACCAAACATTGTTTACTTTTGCCTTATCCATTCATCCTATTTGTGCCACAGACTTGTGATGGCATATTTATATCCTTCCTATTTGTCAGTCAAGTTGCAGATTACCACTGGGGCATAGGAATCTAGCTATTTAAAGAAAATATGCATCATCTGTTACATGCCCTACTGTGCTGACAAGTTTATCTGATGATCCACTGGAGGGAGACAYGATCAGCAGCTCTGGCAGCCCAGGCTTCCAGTTTCATCATTGGAGGCCAAACATACTAACAGATGCTTGCTAATAGGTTAGCCCTGGTATAATAGGCTTTTTTTCTACTTCTATCCTATATCTTAGAAATACCTATTTGTACTCATCAGCCTAAAATATTTCCAGGATCATTTAGGAAGGAGGGACTTCAAGGCCTATGTTGCATATCAGGCCAATTGCCGCATGCTATGTAGACTGGAAAATAAATAAAATACAGTGGTTACAGAGTTTCAGAGACTCCAAGGTCTACAGACAAGGAAAGCAGCTTTAGAAGAGGGTTCCCCACGAGTGGACAATTCTCAACAGGAAAGAGGAGAGGCTGAGGCAGTGTTTTAGATGGTAGGAATTCCTAATTACATATGGCTGGTGCCACCTCAGGGGCCAAAGGGCAGCCTATCTGATCTCTGGCTGCTGCTCCGGAAAGATGTCTTTAGTAGGTCCTGTGTCATCCTGGCCAGCCACATGAGGATGCTTCAGATATCTTAGTTGCAACATGCTGTGTGCAGGAATTAATATCTGATGCCTTTTCAGGTGAACTTTATTTTTTAAGCTTTTTATATGTTCTTATACCAACCAGGCTAGGCTCAGTCGTTGACAGATACTTTTTCCCACTAGCAAAGCACCATTATTCTCAATGGATTTGGCCCATGGTAGACTTCAAATCGTTCTTCAGAAATCAAATAACCCCCTGCTTGCTAGGTACATCCTAGGCACATTCAGCTTCTGCAGCACTTAGGCATTAACAGCTGGTTCGAGCTGTGCATTCATAGCTTGCTCCTTGCCCCAGGCAGACCCAATTCCCCAGGGATGCTCGCAGGCTGGGAACTGGTTCACATCTTCCTCCATAGCAGCATGCCTGATCTGAGAGAGGACTTCTACACTGTGCCTTTTTTTAAGCAATCTGTTCTCCTCTGCGTCTGAACAGGAGATTCAATAGTAATAATGGACTACAAGCGGAAAGGCAAGTGAAGCCTCCTCTTCAAGCCAAACAATCTCTCCATGAACACTAAAGCCATGAAGTAGAGGAAAATAAATGCAGCTGCGATAAATCCTTTCTCCAATGCATTGCAGCTTCTGGTGAAGCCATTATGTCATCAGGCATATGGAAAACTGGTGGAAAATATGAAATATTTGCCTCTTACATGATAACTCTGCAACTGCTATGAATAAGAAAATTGCATTCATTTGTTTACACAGATTTCTCATCTCTTGCACAATATACGTGAGGATGTGTCCGTGGTTAAAACTTGTCACTGGTAAAAGAACTCCCTCATGAGTTTGGCACCACTCTGTAAAAGACCTGTGAATGCAAGCCAGCTCTTGTTTGGATTGCCCTTCATCAAGTCTGGAAAAAATTAAGAAGAGGGATAATTTTAACACTGCTGTGACTTCCAAGCTAGATAGATAACAAATTGGGCTAACAAGGACTGTAATTAGGAATGTCTGCTCAGAAAGTTCATCATGAAGCCAAATTCTTCTAACGAGAAACATTCTGGAATATTAATACGCTTATCTCCCCCCCATTTTTAACAAGAAATCTGAACGCAACGCTTTCTTCCTTTTTCTTGGTTTCAGTTAATCTTGCAGCAAAAGTAACCTAATTATACTGACTGTATGATTGCTTTGACAGAAAGCATGTTAATTTAAAGCACTGTTTAACATAAAGCTGCCTGCCATATAATTACATTCCATTCACATATTTACTAATCTTGCTCAATATAGTTGATTTCTGTTATTAGCCTCAACATCTTGTTAACATCTAAAACACTGGAGATGTGCTTTGTAAACTCCAATAAACAGGAAAAACTGACTCTAGTGCAAGTGTTCTTTAATGGTCAATGTGAAAAAGAAAGATCTCTCTGTTATTAGTGGTGAATTTAAATGAGAATTTGAAACTAGCTGCAGTACTTCAGTGCCTAACTCCCTCTTCATTGCCAAAACGCATAGCTTAGAGCTACTGTGCACTCAGTTCACCAGGGTGTTATTTGCATCATTTTATGCTGCTATAGCTTAGTAAAAATGAAACACATTGTAAGCTGCCTTGAGCAATAAAAAGATAATGTGTATACCTAAGATTGTTCTTCTCACATGTTAAGCACCTGATAAAATTTTAGCTTGGGTAATTAATGTACTAGGACTAGCTTGCAAACTACATTAACTCTACCTGCCAATGAAAGATGTGTGCACATTCAGTAATTCCCAGTTTACCTAGACTACAGCCTGGGCCTTGGCAAGGCGGGGTGGTTCTTTCCATGTCCAGCCAGAGGCTATGCATGGCAGATCGCACCCTTAGCTACCAACAAGATGGTGATTACCTTTGGGTTCTGATATCAGTGACTTTTCTGCTGAAATAGAGAAGTTTGAGAGAATTGTGCAGCTTTTGTTTCTTTATTTAAAAAGGAATCAGAAAAGACAGTGCTTTCTATTACATTCTGCGTGCTGCCTGGAAAAGGGAGAGGCTGGATCCAAGTTGTGTACTTTGAGAACAAGATCAAGAACGTCTGTCTCCAAAACACAGATGCTGTGATCTTGGGCTCTGCTTCGATTCTTTCTAACTTGTATGAAGCTGTGTAAGGCAGAGAGGGCACATCACTGATCACGAACTGCCATTGTCCCTGCAATTTCAACAAGGCTGTACTGAGGTACACTGAGTAAAGATCTGGCCTTTATGACATTTACACTAGATTTCTCTTCCAGTCTTTTTTCATCTCTCATTTTATTTTGAGTAAACATGCAAAGCCAGTCAGAGCTGTTTATTTATAGCTGTAGATGTTCATGGCTGTATAAATTAGAAGTTATTACTGAATGAGATGCCCGCCCACTCACACAGTGCAGCTGTACAGGAATCCTTTCATGCTGCTCGACTGCATACAGTCTAGAATGGGAGGAAAATGATGTGCTCCCAGTCGAATGAAGGGACTGCTGCTTGAACCCTTGGGCAAAAAAACAGCAATTAATTTTTCCTCAGCACAATGTGCAGTACAACAACCCCAATTATCTAGTACTCTTTAGCCCTGCCACTTTTGTTTGGCAGAGAGAGAAAATAAAGGTTTAAATTCACTGGAGCAAAAAAACCCAAACAGAACCTATCACTGAACTTCCTTTTTCCAAGATTAAGCTTTTTGAGGGTCTGGTGAGGGAATGGAAAAGTAAAATTGGTTATTATTTGAGGTAGGACAATGTCAGAAATTACGAACATATCACACACACAGAGTTTTTTTTTTCTGGTGTAGCAGAAACAGCTGTAAAGTAATACCTGCAATGAATAGGAACTTTCATCTTAGCTCCCACCTTTAAAAAAGTATTGACAAGTGCTATTTTATACCCTCCCCAATTTCCCACACAAATTTCTTGCTTTGGTTCTCTGCCAGTTTCAGGTCACAATCTGACCTCAATAACATAACTTAAGACTGCTCTAAGCCTTCAGTAGAACTGCTGAAGATTTACTTTGATGGATACAAGGCCAGGATCTGGCATGCAGAAAAAATGCATGCACACTCTACCAAAGCATCTAAAACAGTTGCCCAGGGAGGCTAAAATCCAATTTGAGACCTTGTGTTCACTTGGCAGAGCACATAATTAAATACTTTGTGCCACAAAATTAACCAGAAATTCTCAGGAGTATTGGTAAGAGGAGGCTTAGAACCAACCATGAAAGCCAGGCAAAGAACTATTTCCCAGGAAAGTTGTTCAGTAAATACTGGAAAAATTCACAGAATTCATATATAGGTCATAATAAATTTTGTTAATATTCAACCTTAGAGAAAGACATTGTTGACTGTATATCAAGATTCATATGAATACCTCCCTAACTAGTTGAGTTCCTGAACTGAGGCCACTATTTTAAACTAAGAATTGTTTGTGATTGTGTTTTACCTGCTGTTTTCTCCATTCAAATACAATTGCAATAGGTCAGACCTAGTGATCAGTGGTCAAAAGCTCCTAAAGTGAAATCTTTGCTTTTTAAAGTCTCTGGAAGCACTAGCCTACAAGGAGCTCAATGATTCTGAAAAGCAGGCTAGATACCTCGGGGTTTAATGTGGATGTACTTTAGTTTCTTAACTTCTAGACACTGGTGTTTAAAAATAATGGTTTCAGTAAAACCTCTAGGATAAGGCTCAATAATAGCTCCTAACTATAAAATCTAATAATAATACTTGATATTTCAATGTCACCTTCTATAGAATGCTCTCAAATATTTAGCAAATCTTCAGCTTCCTTTTGCTTTGAGAGKGTAATTTCCCTCACTACCTGGAAGGCAGAACAAACTCACACAAGAAAATAATGCCTTTTTCTACATCTCCACCAAACAGAACTACCTGCTCTGAATATGTAGGATGATCCGGTTCTACTGTCAGTAAGGACTAGGTTCCAAAAGGAGAAAGGACTGAAACCTATATATAACAACACATACCTGCTTTTCATTATAAAACACTCATTAAAGTTTGTGGTCTGGAATGAGTTAGAGATTATGCACTAGCCAGATGGCAGGTGTAAGGCATGTTTGTCGCTTTAGCTTACTTAAAGTCTGCATGCTACAACATACCGCTACTCCCTCTGCCTGTGTTTGAAAACACCAGATTTTCTTTTGCTGCTTTTCTTTCACATCAGGATCAAGAACTCTGACAGTGGCATCCCCTAGCTCCTATATGTACAATAAAAACATGCATTGCACAGTATAYGCACACAAGGAAAGGGTCCATTTGTGATAAGACCCCAGTTTACCAACACCGTAACTCATGCTGCAAAACATAAGAGGTGACTGCCCCAGCTACCTGCCTTGCCAGCTCAGAGGTCACCATTCCCATAGTAGAGGCAACTGAATGGGCAGCACACATCTGTGCCTCAGCTGCTGGAGTTCACAGCCTGAAATAATCACAGGAACTCTCGCTAAAGATGCCTGCAAGGACTCAGGCACACACTCTGTCTTGGGTTGTTCTTACCCAGGCTCACATATAGCCTGCCCACAAAGCACCTTTCCTGCATTGGCCGGAGATGAAAACTCTCGAAATAACAGGAATCAACGAAGTTCCTGAGTCAGAGCTCTAATACACTGTGGTTATATGATGGCTAGTTACCATATATGTCTCTGCACAGCCACAGCTGAGTTCAGCTAGTCAGAACATCAGGGCCAGAGTGGGAAATGAGTATACACACATATAAAAACAGGAACTCTGTATATAAGCACTTGTGTGCACGTGAATATTTATAAACACATACGGAGTTTCCACGAGGCTTTTCTGAAGGCTGACGTAGAAAAGGACAATATTGGTCGTATGCCTTCAGAACAGAAAAAAATACATTTTAAAAAGAGGGTATTGCTACTGCCGGGTTCTCATGCCCCAGGAAAAGAGGACTGAAATGCAGCAGCTTTGCTCCATCGAAAATGTCGACATTGTCATTTTGTGCTTTTTTGTTTGTTTCGTTTTGTTTTGCGCCCCCCGGAGAGGCGCGGAGAAGGGCGCGGGGCTGGCGGCGGGGCGCGGCGGCTCCCGAGGCACCGCAGCGCCACCTGGCGGGCGCCGCGGGCGCAGCAGCGGTCGTGTCAGCGCTACTTCTGTAACGTCGCCACAAGAGGCGCCGCCTGAATTCGCCGCGGCCCCACTAGCAGGTACCCCTCGCTCGCCAGCGGAGACTTTGAGCATAGGCATTTCACTTGCCCATCTGGCAGGCGAAACTAGCGCCGGCCCGATGGGAAGCCCACGGCCTGTCCCACCGTGCCGTCGCGCAGACAAATGACATTATGCTATTAAGTCAAAATCACAGGGAGAGTAAATGGAAAGTTGACCACATTGTGAACACATGTAACATCAGAACACCCAAGACAAAAAACACAAAGTTAATAGAGCACATTATTTTTATCCATAGTCTCAAGATATTTTTAAACAGATGTTGCCAAATGGTTTAGACCTTGAATCACACATACCTTAAAACAGATCACAACCGTTTGAGGAACAACCCCCAGGCTCTGAGCTGTTACATCGCTAAATCAGCCTCCTTGTTGCTAGCTGCCAAACAACAGCCATTGTTCCTGGACTATCTAGCCAAAAATAATATGATGTACAACTGTGTTCCCACTGTTGCCTTTGCAAAAGTACTTTCAGTTTCCAGAGCTGCGTGGATTTTATGGATTGGTTACCATACAAATAAACCCAACAGCAGCTGAAGAACTTGARAAGCAGCTAGAAACATTGAAGGTGGATGGAGTAGAAATGAGAATGATAGGGAATGAAAAGGAAAAAAAAACATTATGAGGGAGAGTTTATATTAAAAGACAGTGAAATGTTTAAATTAAGCAGCTAGTTTTTGCATCTGTTCTGTTGTTTTCACCTATACAACATCTGAGTCCTCTTTCCATGCACTTTTGCCACTAAGACTTGCGTATTGTTTTTACATATTATTATTTATGAGCATGGCCATTGCACACTTACATCTTAAATGTTTCTTTTAGGTGACTTTGATTTTAGAGAGAAAAGGAGTTACAAAGAGTGGGAAATAATATGGAAGGCTAACGAGTTTCCACTTTTAGCATTTCTTCCCTTTCTTTCACTATGACCTTGCAGATGTTTGTTCTCAAGGCACAAATATCAGTTTCAAAGACTACTTGTGAGGAAACACACAATGGCTACCAGTCCCTGTTGGGGAAGAAGTTTGTTATTTGAATACAAAATATCGGGAAATCATAGGCATCACGGACACACAGCTAAATATAAATATAGTCTGCATCTCACGGGAGATCTGTATTGAAATCAAAACTTCACAGAAAAGCACGCAGAAGAAAAACAAGTTTCCAAAGGTGCTTCCTTAATAACTGATTTTATTTCCTACCTGTAGCTCAATAATTACCAGTGAAGGATCAGCTTAGCCTTACTGCTGTTAACAGCCCAGGCCGTGGTCAACTGGTAAAACTTTGTATTGCTGCTGTCTGTGCTGTACCTTTTTTGATATAAAGGAAAGAAGACAGTATCATCTAGACTGTCAATTGTTCATCTTCCATCAATAATACATTTTGAATACTTATAAAGAAAGTCCTGAAAGACAGAACAAACACACATATCCACATTCGCATTGTACATGATTTGAAAGTATGACTTTCCAGTTGCTTTCCATGTTCCTACTTCTTGTCATCAGTGTACGTCCAAAATCTCAGTTCTAGATTCTGATTCAAATTTAGAGCTGAACTTTGATCTAAGTTGGTAATCATAAGTGTAGGAAAACCAAAAAGGGACAAGAAAAGTCACTTCAACTATTTCAGATGAAAACTAATTTTTGTTTTAGGTCCAGTTTGAATTTCTAGCAAATACTCAAGCTGATTTCCTTATAATGCTATCCAATTACAACATATCTATTAACCACAGCATGTTTATTGCTGACAAAATGCTACATATGGTTGCTATAATGGGCCTCTGTTTAGCCATTACCAGCTATTAGTGAAATGATCTATAGTTTTAAAAGGCCATAGCAAAACAGTAGAGAAACACTGAAAAAATCAGATCCCCCAAGTCCAGCAAAACCGGATGGAGAGAAACTCAGTTAAGCTCTCCCTTTAAATGTGAACATACCTTATAAGGGAGAAAGTATTACAACATTTAAAGCGTGGTCTGTAAGCAAATTCTGAGTCATTCAAATGTAACCCCCCAAAGCTCTGTGCCTAGTGGAATGCGTATGTTCATCATAAAAGTATGTTGCACTGAACACACAACTGCAATGACTTCCTGCTTGGAGGGATCAAAGTCTATTCATCTAGAGAAACACGTGCTTGGGTTCAGGTCTGACCACCTGAGCTCATACAGTACATGCTCCTTCTGGAGCCGAAGGAAAGGAAATGAGCCGGAGGAAACGTATGGGACATCGTTCCACGAGAACTCTGTTGTCATCAGCTAAAAAATAGAGTCACAATGGAAGTAAGGTTGATCTGYTCATTATGCTGACAAAAAAAAGAAAAAGAAAAAGCTGTTAATGGTGCCTTTAGGAGTTTCTGAGTTTGTTTTGTTTTGTTACTGGGAGTTGGAGTTTTCTAAATTATCAGTGGATTCACAAATTACTCCTACATTCTTTGTCTGCGTATGTGAATGTTGTCTCCTATTCCCAGATGAGAAAGACGTTTTAAACAAATTGATAGCATGGAATTTTCCCATACAGCTGCTATCAGGCAATCAGAGCACTGCATTGCATGTTAGAAATGAAAAATGTGCTTACACTCTTTTTAACTTGGACTAGCCTTTGAGTTCCTCCTCCTTGTTTCAGGGTCAGAACAAGATAGAGCAATATCTTCCAAACGACAGCACTTTTCATTGCTGCATTTCTCCAGTAAATGCTAGACATAGTCTTGCCCTGGGTTTGATCCTTTCACACACCTATCTTAACTGATGGCAAGTTTCAATGAAGCAGAGAAAACAGTAGCCAGAGAAATGAAAAATAAACACCATTGTATCAAATGCAAGTAGCACATTGGTGAAACTTGTGCACCATGTCTTATTTGTGTGTTGCCTCATATGCTTTGAGGAGCAATCAGTAAAGCATAATTTCCCTCAGGCTTGAGTTACTAGGATAGATTGAAAATATCTCAAACTCAGACTTACAGTGCTGAGCCTTCTTATGTTGATTTTCATATGGGAGGACTTTCCAGTGGGAAAGGAGGCATGCACAAAGGGGAATTCGCCCCTTGCTACCATATAATCACATGAAACGTATAAAACTTCTTACTCCTACAGGGTTAAAGAGGAGATTTAGGTTTGGGCAAGCAGTACGGTCATAGAATAATTTCATAATTAACTAAGGGGTTCCTGTCATTTAACTTCACTTGTCTCGAGCTTTCGCTTCCCCATTGTTGGGAACAATCGGGGCATTCCAAGCCCTGACAGCATAAAGCAGCCGCCGGCAGGCCAAATCTTTCAACRATCTATTGCTAAAGGCGTGCAGCAGCGGCCAACTCGAGGACCCTGCTTCCTGCCATTGTTAGCACAGCAGCCCTGGAATTTCATCCAAATGGATTTGACCCCTTCACTAAATAGCCAGTGCATATTTCCCTGATTAGTATATTCCTGTGCATGGATAGGGTGAGGTGGGGGTGGTGGAAGGAAAGCAATTTGTTCCATTCTTGCCAAACTGATATTCGTGTGTTATTCTATGTTGGACTCCCTGCTCTGCATGCTGTTTTGCGAGGAACGGCAGCTCACTCATCTGATATGGAGCTGATCTGTGCACCTAGCGTGCATTTCATCAGCAATGGTTGCAGAAGAGATAAAATAATGGCAAGAATGCAGTTCTTCACTTTGCTAGAGTTGCACTTGTGAAAAACATCTACTAGGTGCTATTTGGGTCCTGTGCTATAGAAGGCACTTAGCAATGAAGATGATGTTGTTTCAAATTTTCAACTCCAAAATGCATTATACTTTCTAATAGTGCAGCTGTCAGACTATCATAACTTCTCACCATGCTTGCATGCATTTTTTCTTTCTGTACATGCYTACTGATTTTGCCCCAGCTTTCCCTGTGCCAGATGTGGCCTTGGTTTCTGCCTGTGAGAAACACTCTCTTTGCAGTTCAGAGGCTCTTTTTGCAGAAGAGTTAATTCTTTCTTTTTTTTTTTTTATCCATAAGATATTTTTCATAACTGTTCACTGACACTAAGCCTCTGACATCTCAGATGATGCTCCAGTTCTGTCCCACAAGAATACATCTGAATGGCCTTCTTTGCCTTGTGATTTGATGGGTGTAGTCACCCCATTCACAACCACTGTTTTCAGCTTTCTCTGAGCCTTGTACTCCTACAAACTTTGTTCTCTTCTCAGATGTCTCCATCTGTTTTTCCCTTCATATTTGCACCGAAAAATGCCCTCATAAAATTCCCTTTGCCTTTTAACTAGGCCTCAAAACGTACAACAATGCTATAATGCTGAATAGTTGTCCATTAGCATTCCAATATGCTTCCAGCTGCCCCATTTTGTTCCTCTTTGTTCTATTCCTTGCAACCTTCCAAGAAGAGAAACTTCACGATTTCTTCCATGACAAGCTGCTGATGTCTAAGAAAAGATCACTGTTGCCAGTTCTACCTCTATCATCCAGTCTTTCCCTCTGCCCATTCAACAAACCTTTTCTTAAAGCCAAAGATTGAAAAAGCATTGAAATTTGAATCCAAGTTTTGCCTTTGTAGCTGGTCTCAATTTCTGCCCTAAGGCATCCCCTYATCCCCTGGGGGAGATGGAAAGGTTAGAACTGCCTCTCTTCTCTCCTGTCATTCAAAACATCCATGTCTGTCTTAAATAGATTATTTTGAATTAACAGAAAACCCTCTTTTCTCACCTTTACTCCTTCTGTATCTCAGATGTTACTCCCTAGCAGATGTTTCCCTCCCTTCTTCACATTGGGACCTCACAGAAGCACTATTTCTCTATGCTCTCCCTGTTCTAAGCTTCTGTTCTGAAGCAGACATGGTAACTTTATAAAACATTACTAATCCTAGTTAAAAGTTATTCAGGGAAAGGACTATAGTTTGCCATGTATTAATACAGCTCTTTGTATCCCAGGGCCATGGCTTCCTTGTAACTTTAAGCATGACTGAATGTCAAAGGATAATAATCATAAATTGTGTTTCAACAGATTGACCTTCCTAAAAGAATATTGAGCAATACTTTGTTTGAATAGATTTCCAGGTACTTTGGGTCAGAACTTCAGTTACATGTCAGCACACTTCTATCTGAAGTTAGTGGCATCATGTCAGTTTACATCTGGAGTAGCCGACCTGGCACATGTAACCCTGTATTGTGACTCTTTCATCTAAGGAAATCTAAATATCCCAAAAGTACTAATTAGGTCTAAAAATGGGATAAAGACTTTAATACCACATTTAAAAGCAGGGAACTGAGTCTTGGGAAGACAAGACCCAGGTATACTCCATGATATCTTCTGCTTCTGGTTGGGTGCAGACCAAAATGCATCTAGACTGGGTTTTCAGTATGACTCAGCACAGGAGAAGGCAGAGGAAATTGCTGGCTGACAGTACTACTGTAGGGATCTCATATTGGGTCCCCCAAAATAGAAAAGCACATAACCCAGAATCTACTTTAAAAAACACATAAGGCTAAAAGGTCTGGCCAGAACCCTGCAGGCATAACAGAAGAGGATCTGGGTCTTCAGGTTCCTGGCACAAGACCCTCATTTGATCCCCTATGTCTTTACTGGGCTCTGGATGAGACTCAGTGCATGGAAAACAATGTTTCCTGTGCACTGTGCTTTAACTTTGGCCATCCACTCAACTATGCATTCCCATACAGTCATGTGCTACTATTATGGTTTTAATTAGCAAAGGTTACACAGCTATATCTATTGTTTCAGTAAAGTTTTGGCCACAAAGTCCACGGGGCCAATCTGAACTGAAAGCCAAGGTTATCAAGTAATCAAGCTAAACACATTTGTTGTAATTATGGCTCCATATTTGTTTTATTCACACACACTCACCTTCTTCTTCTACCCTCCCTTCCCCCAAGCCCCACTGCTAGCTTACCAGTTTGGACCAGTGTATTTTTGCTTTGTTGTGAACTGTAATTCTGCATCATGTAGACAGCTGAATAAAATCCTATCTATGTACCAATCTAAGCTGATATTTTGACAGAGATGATACAGGTGTTATGGGTGTGCCTTGCCAACAGTGGGGCAGTAAATGATGTTACAGCGAAGAGACACCATTTGAGCTGATAAAGTACATTGTAGCTGTGCYGCATTTTCAACCTCCATCCAGGCTGCTTCTAGCCAGTGGATTCAAATACCATAGCTGAGAATTCATCCCATGCCAAAACAATAATGAGAGATGAAAAAAGATTTGGACAGTCTTCCCCTTTCACTCTCATCCAGACTTTAAAGAAGAAACAAATAACTTCATCACACAGATATTCTGAAATAAAAGTGCACATAGAAGATTGATCATGGACCAAATTTTCTCAGTTGCACTGGCAAAATTTGTGTGCAACTACATTGAAAATTTGGCCCCTGCAACTATAAAAACCTCTTCTCTTCTAATAGTGAAGAAGGTTATGTCTGATAATCTACATAAAGTATCAGATTAACTGATACTTCATTCCACATGGCTGTTCTCTTGGCATTTACATTTCACCTATCTTGGGCTGTGTTACTAAACTAGTCCATTTTATTTTTATGTACAATTTATCACTTTTTGTTTTCCATAAACTGGCATGAGACAGTTATGTTTGGGTCACTGCAATGAATGTTTATGTTAAAAAAAATTGTAATAGGCAGCTTAAAATGGCTTATTAACTGATTTAATTAAATGTTTATAAACTCTTATATGGATAGTTTTACCTATTTAAGCTTTGCTTGTTTCAGTGTAATTAGGCCTTTTAGAGATCCAGCTGTACTGATAGCAGTTTACCTCCCCAGGTTGCTTCTCCCTGTCTTTAAATGCTATATTGAAAAATCATACAATTTTAAAAATACTTCATTTTGGGTTCTTTTTATTTGTATTCTGGCCTCTGTGTATTTAATCATTAAGTCCCACTCTTTTCTCAGAAGCTTAAATGGAGACGGGATTCTTTTTTTTTTTTTTCCACCTTTTTTGCTTTATATATGAAATAAAAGATTCTGTTATGATTAAGTGACTCTAGAATGTAGAGTCTAAACAAAGCTGACACCATGATTCACAACAAAAAACGTAGGAACTTGCAACACAGCTATAGTACTCTGTAAAACTGAATTTGGTATCGCAGCCTGCAAACCACTCTCGTGCACGCACTCTCAGCAAACTCTAAGCCCACATTTGACTTTATGTTTGTGACAGGCTAAAACTGCACACATGGTAAGGTGCTCAGATGACAGAGAATAACTATTAAAGCCCTTGAGTATCGATGGAAGTGGATTAAACCAAGTCTCCCCAAGGTGCTGCTCATAGGTTAATAGTGTCTTCCTGGAAAAATAGTGTGGCTTTTGTTCTTTAAGTTCTCACACTACTTTATTTCTCAATAGCTTCTCCATATAGAAAAGCCTTAGGTAGCTCTTCCTGAGCTCTTTAGCTAGAGAGAAAAAGATGCCAGCTATTCTGAAATCCAGCAGTGATCCCTTCATCAAAACCTCTAACTCAAGGGTTATTCATGGCCACCATTTGCCTATTGTTAGCAAAATGTCATGGATGTAGCATAGTGGTTACCTTCTTCCTTTTCATATATGCAACCAAAAAGCCTTTGCCATAGAAAATCATGTTCAGCTTACCTAAACTGTAMGACTTATCCTTCTTTCAAGGCTTTAAGTAGATCCAAATATGGTGACAGACTTTTACAGATCAATCAGAATTTTGTAACAGATGAAGTCAAACCCTTAGGGGAAACTCTTCTTGGAATCCCAAAAAACATTAAGGAAAAAGACATAGGTAATTCTCCAATAAGAGAAGAGAGGTCAGATCTGATAGAGCAGATGGACAATTTTATCCTTTCTCAAAAAAATAAGGGGGACAATCTGTTCGGGATTCCTCAAAGTTTGTGCAAGAAAGAACTTACATCAGAAACAGAAAGATAATAACTGTTCCTCTTCTCCAGCATCTATTTTGTTTTCCTAGCTAATGGCATTTTAAGCACAGCATTGATTAGCTTAGATTTCATCCAAGCTTTTCTGGAACTATTCACCCATAGTGAAGAAGATTCTTCATCCTCAAATGCAAATAAGAAGCAGTTTCCTTTTAGAACAGTAGATTCCAAACCATATTATCCCTCGTACCTGGAATTTGACAGTTCAGCAATTAAAATGAAAAAGTTTCTTGACTTTTGATAAAAACATGAATTTGAATATTCTTTTTTATAATATCTACTTTTTTTCAATTCCCTCTCTAATTTTCTTGCCAATAAAGGCAGTTATATAAAAAATGAGCAGCTGAAAAAGACACATAGCACACTCAGAATCAATCCAGTAGTAAGTATCAATGATATTTCATCTGACTCCATGCAAGAGAAGCAAGACCTAGTTTGCCTGTCCCAAGTAACCTTTTTTATTTCCTTTAGGGTACAGAGAACAATTTACATTTTGTAAAAACTGCATCACTCACAGAAAGAAATGAGTGCTACTCACTGAGCATAATTTCTAACACAATTGCTCTGTCACTGTATCATATTCCTATTAGAATGAAAAATGAGTGGCCGAGGTTAGTTTTGCACTGGAGACTTGTCACTAGCTATTTCATTGCTGTACTCTGAAAATGCTTGTAATTAAATCTGACAGGCACAAGAAATTACTTAACGTTATGCTAGTACAACACAGAGCTCTTGAGGAAGGCCAGAACATCAGATATTCCTGTTTCAGGCTTCTTTAGTTCTCARTGAACAGTGACAAAAGTACATTATTGCATGAGTACCATTTACTTAATGAATCTAGACTCTGATTTGGTCTGCCCTCAGATAAGGCATTCAGTTATCACAAGGCTGTGTGTTCTGGCTACATAGTACAGAGAAATGTGAAACAGTAGGTAGGATGCTGCAACTTGTACCGGTTAGCTTGTGCCAGAATGTTTTACAATTGAGATAAAGGTGATAAAAGATGATGTTCACCTTATGTCCTTTCTGGCAGTGACCCTTATGAGACTATGTTCAATTCATTTTCTGTTTAGCTGGCTTGTTGTTATACACAGAGTTGAAGAAAGAGACAACAACTAATAAAACAAGGAATAAATGCACAAAGCCTCCTGATGGCTGAAACTCTAAAAGGGTCATTTTTTTGGTTTGCTTGCTTTTGTTTTCTGCCAAGGATATTGCTTTTTTTCTGCTTCTGCCATTTAGTTTCTCCAGTTCAGTTTCTCTGCCTCTCTCTTTGATACCAGCAACATAATAAGAATAGAGTATAAGGGAGAGAGATTTGGCGGTTCCTAAAAATCACACCCTTTTTCTGTCTCCACATTCCCAATTTCTACAACTGTGCAGTTAGAACAACATGAGGGTGAACAGGGAATCTAGAAAGCACAATGTTACTCTAGCCTTTGAGTCCCAGCTTTTCAAACCTTTTATTTCTGTGAAAGAGTTCAATGAATCTAAAACAGCATTTCTAATAAGAAGCTTTAAGTGCTTAAAAATACAGGGGTGTAGGGACAGGAATCAGAATTCTGCATAATGGATATGAAATATTTTAGCATTGGAGCTTGTGACATAGACTAATTCTTTATTCTATGACTTGCCTTTGCTTTATTCCCTTACCATCTCCTCTGTGTCGTATGCATTCACAGTACTTTTCCAACAGTTAGGCAGCAGTGGCAGTACAGAGAACAGCCATCACCTGGAACACAAGGTGAGATTTTAGTTATGCCATCAATATGCTATGCTACTTAAAGATGTCAAGTTTTGTTTTTTTTTTAAACAATAACTAATGCCATGCTCTGCTTGAGGATTTTAAAGGAAAATGTGTTTTAGAAAACACGCTTGCATGCTCCAAGATCTAAGCAACTTCATGGTGTCTCACAATGAGGAAGCATAACTTATGTTTTTAAAAATGACAACTGGCACATGAGTAGCACTAATGCCTCATGCAGTACAATCACTGGTATTTCAAAAGGTGAATACGTAAGCATTGATATCTGTAAGGTACTCTGCTGCCTGCATGTTACTTGAAAGTTGCTGGGATTTAGTGGGATTTTTTTTTTTGCATCAGGAGCTTTTATCTTTTCTGTAAAAGCAACAATTTGATTGTAAACCAAAGCTTGTCAGGTGACTTAGCTTGCYGAAGACAAAACAATGGTGTCCTATAGAGTCTGATACCAGAAAAAAGCAAAGAAATCATTGTGATAAATTCTGAGAATTATAAAAAATAACCTACTTTTAAAATCCTGTGGTCTTTCTGTGAAAACAAAGTTACACAAGAAAGAAGCAGACAGTGAATTTCTACTAGATAAATTTTTACTGGTGTTTCCTTAAGTGTCTGGATTATCTGTTGTCATCTCAAACATTGGTTCATACGATCATAGGTTAATACTTGTAGGAAGGGACCTTATCCAGCCCAACCTCCTGCTCAAGTGGAGTCAGCTATGAACATGTAGGTTTTAAGAGTAATCCTCCCAGTTTTTTGTTTCTGTCTTAAAAAAAACACTTAAAAATAGAAAGCAGCCTTTCTTGCCATCAAACTTTAGAAAACATTTACATTTTACACTTTTTTAAAACATGGATATTTAAAGGTGACAGAACATGGAGATTTCCCATTATCTAGTACCCTGTTAAGAAGGCAGGGAAAGACAAACTGTTTCAGTAAAGAGATATATTAGCACATACAAGGGAGGACGTATGGAAGATTTCTGTTGTCACATCTGACTGTTTAAGACCCATGAAGGCAACAGGTAAAAAACTGCTATTGCCTTCAATAGGGTTGATTGCTACATGATTTTATCCTAGGGAATTACAATGATGTAAGCCAAGACTGAGATCATAATYAAGCCTTTAAATTCAGTCAGAAAAGTGCTGGGGAGAAACAGTGTTAACCAATATTTGTATTTCAGTTGAGGCTGTATTATGATCAAGAAATAGCAGAGGAACTCAGAGAAACAAACCATCTCCCTCCCCACCTCAAACCTCCTCCAAAACAAAATCTTTACTTGCACATCTGACTTCTTTTGACATGCTTTTGTTCATGTAGCAAACTTGACTTTAAGCCCAGGAGAGCTTAAGAGTTCCCAGGAAAGAAAGCCATTCAACAGCAGAGCAATAAAAAGCTAAGAAGGGCCACATCATGTGCTGAGCTCCAAACTGAATGTCTACGCGGGGATTGAGCTAATGCATAAAATGATGAAGTAGGAAGCTGCTAATGACAGATGAGCTCAAAATGGAATGGTTACTAGGATTCTCAGGTGCCTATTAGATGAAAAAAAAATAATTGTAGCAAAGGAAAATGTAAGAAAACATTTGGAAAAAAAACTATTCATAGGGTCTGTTAGGTGTGAAAGCCTCCCTAGCGAAGAGCAGTTGCTTCGTCTTGAGGCAATTGAAAATTGATTTAACAAAGCTTTGGAAAATACTCCTCCAAAAAAAACAGTATTGCATTGGCAGGGGGAAAAGACAGGGTGATCCAGAGGGTCTTTTCTATCTCTAATTACCATGACCTCAGCTGGACATGCCCAAAAACTTTTAGAAAGGAATGCACGTTAACACTTATATGAGGACATGGGCCCCTAGAGAGATGAATGCATAATTGCTCCAGCAAAGAAACATCATCTAACTAGTCAGGAATGAAAAGATATTGTACACAGAGCCAGTGTTCATTCAGCTGTGCAATTTTTTTTATTTTTTTTATTTTTTACTTACCATCAGCAGACTCCTAGTGTAATCTAGGCAATTGATTTCAACAAGGTTTTCTATCCCAGTTACCAATGAACCTCACACATTTCAAATCTTTTTAAAGTTCAGATTAACACTTCAACTCAGCAATATTTTATAGCAAAAATTTTTAAAAATTGCACTAGATAAGTCCAAATTCATTTTAGAAAGAAGTTGCAGTATGTTTCAAATATTATCCTCATTGAATATGCCTGTCCTCAAAACTAAGGAYTGTAGTAAGAATTAGGACTGACTGAATTCGTATTGTTAACTCTACTTAAAAATATAGAGTATTTTTTGAGGCACGTTAAAATATTTATCTTTATATCCTGTCTGCTGAAAAAAAATTTAGTTGAAAAAAAAGATTTTGGAAAAAATATTTCAGTTTTTACATGGTTTTAAAATAGCAAACAACTTTTTTTTTGAGATATAAATTTTTACCACAGGTATTCAGCAATGTTATAGCTAGGTTTTTGTTTACAATTTTCCATTCAATAAGCACATTAAAATGCCAGAGGAGATTAAAAACAACAAACTTGAAACCACAGCCATTAAACATTTCCTGAGAGCGAAAAGGAATTACTGACATTTTTATTGTTTTATTTTTAATAATAAGAAAGCAGAATGACTTTGTTTGAACAGCAAGTTCTGAGGACTTGTCAGAAYAAACATTACTAAGTCCTAAAGTGGTGATAGTTGACTGCAATTAAATACAGCGTTCCGACCTAAAGAGCTCATTGTATAAACAACGTAAACCTACATGGTTAAATCAAAGGATTAACATAAAATTGGCATGTGAGCATATAACTATGTCAAACTGTGGGCATACTATCACTGGCTTTTAGTATCCAAGGCAAAGGCCTGGGAATGATATTAGGAATAGAGTTACAGAGAAAGGCTGAGAGCCGTCCCCAGCCCCAGCTCAACACAGAGCAATAGATGCCCTCTAGGTCTGAAATGGGGGAGAGGTCTTGTAGTTGTAGGGTCTTTCCCACCACAAACTCTGCCCACCTACTCCAAGGTGGACTTCAGGCCTAAAATTTTTTGGGACTGAGATGAACAGAAAACACATAACTGGGGACCTCTGGTTCATGACATCAGCTTTGTTCATGCTGAAGATAAATGTCTAAAGAGAACAAAATTTATAGTTTGGGATTTTTCTAGTGTTAAAATGATAAGGGAAAAACTCCTCACTAAGTGCTCCATGGTGATATGACCATTTTTTACTCACTTATAATGTTCAAATTACATTAAAAGGTACAATAGGGAAAGACTATATTTGAAAGAAAGATCAGGATATGAACTTCTACCCAATCTCAAAGGGAGGTGAGGATTTTTTATTACTTATTATTGTCTTTGAGATTAGCCTTAAAAACAAGAGCTATTTTTGAAACTGAAACATGAGTGAAATGTTTGGGGAGTGAGCCAGGGTTTCCTAGGGCACTGCTTCTTAGCTGGGTTTGAAACATTCTAGAAAATGCCTTTTTTTTTTTTTTAATGACACACACAGTTAGCTGCACTGTGATGCTTGATAGGGCTGAACCAGAACTGGGGAGAGACATGCATCTGTGGCTGAATGCAGAGTGCATTCCCAGTGCTGGCAGCAGGAACCTCAAGCCTTCGGTACTCTGCAAAGTAACCAGGCCAGCACAGGTACCTTGTTCTGCACCTCAGGACAGTTTTCGCCCGCTGGTAGGCCATGGCCAGAAACCTACCAAACCATGCTCTTTTAGGGTCACTAACCTCCTTGGCAGTGCTTGTGTTCCCCGACATGCAGCCCAAGTAGATACGCGTCCCCGACATGAGTGCAGTAGGTAGAATAAAGTACTCCTTTGCTCTTCTTTTCCTAAGAGAACCCTGAGAGCAATATGATCTGGAGCTTATGRTTTACATTACCCAGCCTACACCCACTAAAAGTGTGATTTTTAAAATGCCACCATAGTTCTATATGCTACAGAGACTTCATATGTATGTGCATGTCCGTAAGTATTCTAAAAATCACAATACGCATGCATGTGCTCATTACGGAGTAGGCTTTTCATACAAACAGTGCACTTGGAAAACTTAGCTAGACTGTGTTTCTTAAAAATCACAACCAGATTAGACTGCACAATATAGGCACACAGCAAGGAATTTAAGTAAGAAACCCACCTTTAACTCATTGAAAACAACATGCCTACAGCTAAATATGCACTTATACTCCTTGCTAAAGTGGGAACTTTAAGATTTGCAAGGAACAGGTACAAAATAAATCAGAAAGTGGAATTTTAATTATTGTTCCCTTTTCTCAAATGTGAGTGCATGATTAAAGTTTTGAGGGACAATTTAATATATAAGTTCAGTAGAATATAAGTTGGAAGAAATGCTTTATCTTTAATGTATATTATAAATTCTCTGGGATGAAAAATTAAATTTGATTACCATTTGATTACCAAAACCATTTTCTGAAATGGTTTAGGAAATAAGAACTTTTCCTAACAGTAGAGTGTGACTTTTAGGTCATTCTATTATGCAGAGAAGATAGTGGGCACCCATTCCCAAGAACATAACATAGCCTTATTTGTGTCTTTAATGAAGATATTCAATTAAGTGCACATTGRATTAAAAATGTTATTCTATAGGGATCCTGCCAATTCTGCAAATGTCTTAATGTCTACAGTATTACCATTCAAGAATCATAAGAGGCCTTGATAGTTGACAACATTTTCCCAAAAAGGGAATATTTTCTTCCTCACAAAACTGAATATTTTAGAAGAAGTAAAATAAAAAGACACCCACAAAATTGGCATCTGCCCAAATGTATGGTGGAAATAAAATTTGAATCTGCCCTTTGTAAGTGGCTTCAGCCAACGTTTTGAAAGCTGGCATTCTGTCTGTTGCATTTTGTGTTTCACTGGGCTCCTCTGCACCTGTCTCATACTGTACATATCTGAAATTCTTCTGTATTCTTTATCATTTCAAAGACAGGAACATAAACATCTCTGCTTTTCCTGAAATGACTGTCAGTGTCTGTGTATACATCACTGAAATTTCCTAGACTCAAAAGCTGTTTTCTCTTGCCAGACACCACTGTGGGTCTTCCTGAACAGCAGGCATTTTTTCAATAGCAGCTTGCAGCTACTAAGGAAGAATAGAAGGTCATTTTCTAAGACAGGATGCCAAGAGGACAGGAACTGAATGGTGCTGGCTGGCCACGAGACGCCATGCAAATCAAGAATGCAGTGTGGTCCCCAGGGAAATAGTTCATGAGCCTGGAGTATATGATAAACCCACAAATAAAGCCTTCTTAGGGAACTGTGATAACAATGTGCCCCATTCCAGAATGGTAAAAAACAAAGGTTGCAAAAGTCCTTGCAAAGCAGTGCTCCCATAGATATCTCTGCTTTCAAGGAAAAGAAAAAAWATTGGCAAGTTTTTCATTCCTGGTTATTTTTTGAAAACAAAAACAGAACAGCTAAGGGTTAATTCCTCTCAAAACCCTTAAGTAAATGATAGCAGAAAGTAGATGTAATACTCTTTCACCTTTAACAGGCAAAAAACACTGCTACTCCAAAGCCTGAAAATTTAAACATGCAGAAAACACCCACAAGCATTTACAATGTATTGGGGGAAAAAAGGTAAATGCCATAAATAAGGAGGTGATAAACAAATAGTTCCATAGTATAATACAAATAACTACTTTTCTGAATGAGGTGTTAACTACCAGGTAGGAAGATTAAGCCAATCTCTTCAGATTGGGCTTCTTACCCTTTTAATTTAGGCACTGTGCTGTGTTTTATAGATATGTTGTCTCTTCATTGCTGCTCATAAATTGAGCACAAATGGTCTGAGATACTTATTCATTCTTTTATTATTTGCCAAAGTTCAGTGACAAATCCATGCAAATAGATCATGAAATGACTGCAGTAAGTGAACMTTGTTCACTGTTAATCATTGATGCCGGGTGACAGGCCAAGTGCATAGGTTTGGGGGGCTGGTGGGGTGGGGAGGAAGAAAGGTATGGGACACAAAATAAAACATCCTTGTTAAGGTGATAGACAAAATTCTACCATGAGTGTATGAAATATGTGRTGCAGCATGAGATTTAACAGGAGAAGCATAACTCAGAATGTTCTGGGAACTGAGTAAGGAAGAATCAGGAGCATCCCAGAATTCACAAGTCAGTCACACCACACATGTGTGAATCAGTTCAAGCTTATTCTCTCACCCTGTCTGCAACCTCTGCTAGGCTTGAGGTTGCCTGCTTCTATTTCAGATCTGAAGCAGCCCCGGTGCATCCACGAGCTCATCTGCCTCTTTGTTCCAGGCATTCCTGCCAACAGCAGTACAAATAGCACAGATCTTTGTTGTTTTGCTTTATAAAAATTCTTTGACATGGTCAAGGATCACTTCTCTGAAGCAGAGTATGACAGCATACCTCACAACACACTACTTCAACAGCAGGATAAAGGCCTTACTGCCAAGGCCTAAAGCCAAAGGTGATTAGCTGACTTATAACAAAATAAATCACCACTGAGAAAAAGCAGAGCATCAAGTAGAAAGCAGAAAAAAAAAGTAGTTTGATAAAAAGCACCCCAATTATTCCATTTCAAGTGGAAAAGTTGGATACCAAAAAAGAAAGTACCTGGAAGACTGCCAAGACAACAGATGAACTATCTGTGTCAAGGCTGTATGTCTTTCATAGGCACCCCCAAGAATTAGTTCAGCAGTTAAGTAAAGCGAAGGTAAGCACTGCCTCCCTGTTTCTTAAAGGCATCCAGAATTTATCCATGGATGAGTATGAAACACATCCGCAGCCAAAACAGCTACAAAATGTCTCTAGAAGAGAAACTGCTATGCAAGGGCTTAACCATGTGACCAGAAAACTGTCAAAGCCTAAATATGGGCAGGTGTCCTTTACAATAGCTCCCATCTCTGGCACTGTTTAAGGTATTTTATTGCCTGGCTATATCATTTGTGGGTACTGTACTGCTGCTCATGCAGTGCTTTATCTTCCACCTCCAATTGCATGACATCCTCTCACAGACTTCAGAGGACACTGTTCAGACCATCTTATTTTAAAAACTGAATAGATAAAGATCAACCTGTTACCTGCCATCTTCTATGTCCTGCCAGGACTGGGAATTGTTCTCAAGCACTCCAGAAACCTATAATTAAGAATAAGGGAAGCATCAACCTTCTGATCAGAGAAAGTGCTAAATAGCTATTTAGCCAGTGCAATTTGCTTACATAATTGTCTACTGAAGAAAAACCCAAAGAYTGGCATTAATTTTACTCTCTGTTTTCAAGAAGTGTATTCAACATAATCAGCCCTTTGCTCTACCGGTAATTCATATACTGACAAAGCTTTCCCGTTTCAGCTGCCCTCCTCTCTGTGTTTCTAAAGAAACGCAGAGCCATAGGAAAAAAAAAGTTATAATGTTGTTTTTTCACTTCCACAGCCTGTTCCTTCCCTTCCTCCCAAATAATACCTGTTCTCAGCAGTATGACCCCTAGGAAAGCTGTCTACCCAATTGATGGTTAAGAGCACTAAACAGTTTGGGAACTCAGGATATTTTGGTTTTGGTTTGGTTTGGTTTTTTTTCCCAATTACTAGAGAACTCACAGTCCATGCAAGTATGTGAACTGTGCAAAAATAAGGCATTATAGGTCAAAAATAAGGTATATACAGGTCACCTTTCCTCCATCCCTAGGCAGTCAGCTGTTTTTTACAAAAGCTCAAATCTCCAGATAATTCTTCCTCTCAGTTTCACACATGTTGAAGACAAATATGAATCTGGGTTTGGATCTGCAATTTGAATTCTCCCCAGTATTCAGAGTTGCTCAGATTCAATTTCCCATTTCAGACACACCTGCAGAGATTAATTCATTTGGGAAAAATAAGAATAGCATATCATGATACAAAGCCTGCAAACAAAAAATATATTAACCTGCTTTGCAGATACCACTTATTGCTGAATGTATATATTCATCACAAAACTATTATAAACCCGACTCTTGGATTCTACTTCCTCATAGTCAAAAACCTCCTATGCAATTATTTCTTATATGGTTCTTTTCTTCCCACCTTCCCCAGCCCCTGGCCTTCCTGGATATATGCCAGCTTTGTTATTGTTCAAAAGTGAAAAACAAAATCTATCCCAGTAACTCACTCTGGCAAAGCCTAACCTAAAATGTTAAATTTAAGAAGAGTGGAATGGTCCAGTCCAGGGGCTTCCAAGCAGAGTCAATAGACCTGATGAGATACCAAAAACAAACAAACAAAAACCCAAAAAACCTTTTTTCCACTTATTTTACAGTGATAGAGCTCAAAGGCCTGCAAGTACAGAAAACTAGCCACATTGGAGACACCTAAAAATACACACTTATCTACATCTACCTTCTAGGCAAGTAAATAATGAAGTTGCCACAAGAATGCTATGGGTCCAAGAACAAAAAGGTGAGTGAGCCGTTCAATCATGAAGAAAAGTGATGCTTCCCTCCCACATACCCCCAACACACAGCTAAAGATTGTCTCCATTTATATTATTTGTGAAACTATTTGACTGGGCAGCTAGGTTGGTGGGGAGGGGCGGGGGGGAGTGTGTGTGCAGGAACCTACAGCTTCTGTAAAACAACATACAAAATGAAGCTGAATAATGAAGCTCTGATTATTTATGCCAACTGGACACCCTCTCCCCCAAGGATCATTGGCACTCAAAAATTTCAGTATCAAAATTTCACACTTCCCTTTTCTGCTTACAAGATCAGTGCCCTGGTGATTTGTTTTATTATTATTACATTTTTTCTAAGAATATAAGCAGCTGCTATATGGAAGTAAAATAGCTTTCATTCAAAACATGTTTTGCAACAGGTTTGATTTCATTCAGTGCCAGTCAGAAGATAGACAGTGATCTTATTTATGAAGGCTGGATTTATTGTCTAGGTTTAATTAGCTGATTATTGTACTTCCCATTTTGTTATTGCAGATCCTTAATTCTTTTCCTAAAGTGACGTGCTTTAAAAAATGTTTTCCAAAGAAAGCAGAAGACATTTGTATTCATTCTAATTGTTCAGGAAATTAAAACATGCCAAACTTTTTCAGCTAATTAGCTTGAAGTACCTTGCTGCTCACTGCCAGAACTGACCTGTAACATCCCTCTCTCTCCCGCTAAATTTCCAACCATGCATTTACTTCCTTTCACACTCTTACATCACTCAGCAACTTTTTTCCACAGGACATTTACCAGTTGTTCATTTACCCATAAGAAAATATATCCTAATGGACACATTGAAGTTTGTTCTCCAGATATTGGCATATCATACTACTGTTGATGGCAGAAGTTATTCCTGGAAGAAAAGAAGGTGCCACTTCAAGAGGCAAAGGGGAATATTGATCTTTGTGTGACATTCCCCCATACTGCAGAAATAAACAGTAGAAAGTAGGTAGGCAGGATGACGAACAACTACTATTTCTTTTTTCACTATATTCATTAAATACTGTGATCATGGGGGAAAAAAATGTGAAGAGTTTTAGGACTTTAAATTAGTCATTAGCCACTGTTTTGCCAAGTAATGAATGCAACTGAACACTCTTTGGGAATTGTCTGGGTCTTCAAATCATTTCTGTTAGCACCATATGAGACCTGTTAATTAAATCTTTTAAATGTTAATCTTTAATACCTCAATTGTAGAGACTGGTATGTAACAGGATTTGTCTACGCAATCTAGGTTAGCCATTCCCACCTAACTCAGTATGTGGACCCTTTTACTTCAGAATTAATTACTTCTTCACTTTAATTTCATGTTATGGAAAACATTCAAAGGAAGCCAAGACCCACGTCTTGCAAATGTCTCTGGTTTTTGAAATGCTTGAGATAGGGACTGCCCATATACAATTTGATTATGTAGCCATTGCACAATGTGTTTTATCCTTGACCAGGACCTGAAATGCTACCACAAGAGTAATGATTTACAACAAAATTGACCCTTTCTCTTGAAACTGGATCAATGCACCCATACAATATATAGCAACAAAGAATTATAGGTAAAATGCATTTACTAATTTATGCTTTGCTTTTACTGCTGCTTCAGCAAAACCTGGAATGTTTGCCTATGGAAATCACTGGCATGAAACATCTGTCCAAAACTTTTCTATGAAAATAAATCAGAACATGTTTAAAATAACAGTAATTCTCCTGAAGGCTTACAAATATTATTTGGTACTGAGACAGGGAATCCTCTCTTTACCCATAAATCACACATGCTACACAGAATAGCAATTGGGGCTTCTTCATATTCTCCTTCCCTACTCCTTCAGCCTTACTCTTACAGTGCTGCTACCCTGGGAAAATGATGAACACTTACAGGAAGAAAACCGTTCTACCCCCAAGTCCATTCAACCCACATCTCCTTTTAGAACATGTTAATAGCTTGTTATGGTGGCATTGACAATATGAACAGCCATCTGCAAAGCACAAAATCATCAATATATTTCAGAAAATATCCTAGATCACCACAAAGTTTTGAAATGGCATGAAAGTCTTTTTTTTTTTTTAATATTTATTGGCTTATAAAATATGTACCAGGGATTCAGGATCCATAGCTCATCAAAAATAAATTTAAAATGCTGTTATGTTCTGTAACTAAAGCTGTGGCAGTGCTCATCTAGCCAAGGAATATTGTTAATCTAAGCTATTCTCAAACACTTGCTATTTTCTAAAATAACAGAGTCTCTGAATAAAAGATGAGACTAAATCAATATACCCTTTCCCCTTTCTCCACTCTAGCTCCAGCACAAAACATACAAAAAACATGATACTATAATGTAGAGATCCCTGCAAAAATCTCACACATTTTTAGCTTGAATTCCTCTATTGCTTCCCAGTAGAGTGTGTCTTGTTACTATGAAGAAAGGTAAAGGCAAGGAGATTAAATTTTACTATTGTATGCCTGCAAATCTTTTTTTTTCCCCTACAAGACAATTCTCTGTACTGATGTCCTTTTGTCTGGTGCAAGTCAGTTATCACATTTCTTTTATATAGCTAAAAGGAATCAAAGGGCACTTCAGTCAGCTGACTACTGCATCTGTCTTTAAAGCACCTGGGAAAAGGATTCCTGTAGGTTAGGGTACCAGACAACAAGTACTCAGTACTAATGTCAGGATCCAATGATAATTTGGCTTGTCCCTAATATAGTAATTTTTCTTTTAATTCATACTTTTCATAAAGTTTATTTAAAAAAATATTTTTAGGCTATTTAATTTCTGTTTCAAACTGCATAATGGAAAAGTTCCCCTTTCAATAGGGCATTTAAAGAATCCAGCCAATAAAGTGCAGCCAAAAGCAAAGCTAGGGGAACAGGAATATTTGATAGTGGTTAGGTATAAGATTGTATTTGCAGTACCAATTGCACCAGGCAGTTATCGACAAATAATTTTAGGTATTTTGAGGCAAGCTCCATTGGAACTGGGGGGGAGTGATGTAGAGAATGCAAAAGCAGCTGTAGTTTCATATGAGAACATAAATCAAACCATAAAAAAAAAAAAAAAAAAAAAAAAAAAAAAAGAAAAGAAGAAAAGCAGCACCTTAATTCCAAAACAGGAAGTTAGAGAGAAAATTCCAGCAGGGATTAAAAGCAATTTGAGAGAAGAGTATCCTCACTGAAATAGAGGCTTATATTCAGCATAGCTGCCTACAAACATACAGCATAAATATGCCCAGGCAAACTACTGAGTTAAAAAAAAAAATTAGGAAAAATTAAGCAGAATTTTGTATGTTGCAGGATCAGTACATACTAGGAATTACATCTTCACTGCAGTTTGCGTTATCCTTAATATGTATCAGACAGTAAATACCTTTATTTTGTATCAAAATGTCTCAACTGACTACAATAACGAAAGAAATACTTTCCACATTTTTGCTTAATATCATACTCATTGTAACCAGTGAATTACAGGAGGCCAGAGAAACCAGAAGGAAAGAGGAACCAGTGCAGGTAAATTACAGCCTTTCAACATATTGCTGCTGCATTAACCACATCAAGAACCCATGAGTTAAAAGGCAATAGAGTAGCACCATTTACTGAATTGAAAATATTGAGACGCAAGCTACCTTAAAGCTGTGTTCACRCCTAAAGCTCAGATGCGTCTTTTATGACACACTACCATTCCCCGTGCTTTTTATATAACATCTGAGACTACACAAGAACTATGAAGATTTCACACAATTCACTACCATGGGAAGGAGCACCCAAAACTAACATTGGGTTTACATTGTGCAGGGCTATTTTTCACTATGGTCTAGCAATAAGTTTTATGACACCCCCACCTCCCCTAAGTTGCGTGTGCTTTTATGTTCTTGGGACGCATGAGTGCTCAGCCTTCCTTTTCACATGGCAGTACAAGCTGAGCAATTCAAACATGCCCCTATTAAATGACATGTTTGTGAACTGAGTCTGGAAAGGGAAATTTCAGCTTCTCTTCTACAATTGTCAGGAAAAGATCAATTGATATAACCTGGTCATGACCTACCTATTATTCAGAGGAAGTAATTGGGCAGATAGTGTTACAATCACTAATACTTTCACACAGGTGCAGTACCATCTGCTTCTGCTCTTTTTGGCATGGGGCTATTAGATGTTCAGTTTCAACTCCTTAGTTTAGATATAGGGTAAAATTAATAGATTGAATCTTGATRAGCCAAGAGAGACCAGTGTCAAATACTTTAGTAGAAGACCAACAGAAGAGAAGTTTGAAGAAACTTGATACAAGACTATACCCTGCAAACATTCAGTTTAAGATTTCTAATAACCACTTTATCAAACAGCCAAAATATTCTTAACAGCCTCAAACACACATTTTTGCAGCCAGATAGGGATCATTGTTTAGCTAACTCAGACTTTGTAAAAGGAGATCATCCCCTTCTCTCAAGTGGACATCCAAAGTTAGGGGCAACAATGTCTTCATCAGCCATAGCTGCATATTTTCATACTGATCAGTACTAGGATTTTTAGAGGGGCTATACTGGACTGTTTGGTCTCAAAAGTAGGATAGCTATCAGTATTCATTCCTTTTGCACTTTAAAAATTCAGTCTGACCTTTGGGCAAGGAGCTGTTTTGCAATAGATCAGATTTTTTGGAATTTTCTTTTTTTCTTTTTTTAAGGCAGCAGTTTTACTTTAAAATTCACAGCCCTACAAGTTTCAAGTTCAAAATTAGCAGTGTTTGAAGTTATTCAATGAATTTACACACTTCTAAGCTAGTGTTTTGACAGCAGGAACAACGGCCTATCAAACAACATACAATTTCTGGCATTTAATAAATGCCTGCTTTACGCTTGTTGTTTAATTATTGGAGTAATAAATCTCTCCCTTACAGTTTATTTAAAGTACCTTTCAAACACCTGATCCAGGCTATGTGCCCAGAAGGCCCTTAGCAAAAATAAGAATATTCAACTATTACACTGAAAACTTACTAGAAAACTGACCCCTCAGACCTATGCCAAAGGACAGAATTTTATTGTTACTGGTATTAAAAGTTTACAACAGGAACTCAATTTATTTTGTCAACTGGAAGTTTCCACGGGATACCTTAATGATGTTTATAGCTTAGATTTAATAGATTTTTCCTGTTCAAATAATTAGTTGGATGACTTTAACTAGCAGAGGTGCTCCAAAATACCGAGATGATCAGCTTAGCCTGGGAAAACAAAAAACAAAAATATTTTTAAAGAAACAGTAATCTAAAAAGTCTTTTCCAGGTGATTAACCCACTTGAAATCTAAATTAGCAGTCTTTATTCAGAAGCTGGCAAAGTCGCATACAAAGGAGAGACTACCTTAGAGATCTGAAAAGAGTTTACATAAGATTGCAAGGGATCTCCTAAGGCTAAACCTTCTCCTCCCTCCCGTTTTTCATTACAGGATGATCCATTTTTATAAAATAGCATGAACTAACAGACTGGCATGTGGGTTAATACTGTATCATAGAACACTTCTCAATCCAGATATAAGTTGTCAGATACAAAAAGGAAGGTAAGTGCTGCTATTTTTATTGTGATAGGGCCACAAAGTTTCAATAAAGACTGGAATTCCAATAAAAAACATGTTTGATAAAAAGCCTCTTCTGCATTAGGTCACCTATCATTCATTCTTTTGCTCTGAGACAGGTTTGAATTTCCTCTAAAAAGAGTTCTGCAACACTACATCCTCAAATTTCTATGTTTGTCTGCAGCTAACCTGCTGAAGTGATCACTCTCTCAGGAAGATACCGAGCAGACAAATTCATCAAGTCCAGGGCATGCTAATTGAATGGTTCAGAATGTCTATTTCTAAAAGACCATCTGGGAGGTTGAGCTAGGCTTGAAGCCGTAAGCCCTAAATGTGTAAAAGATTGGCTCAACCCTGAGTAGAAGCACTCACCATGAATAGGTGACTGTTTGGGCAGATAAGTAAAAGTATGTGTTTTAGGCTTATACCAGAATTCTCAGGCATTTCATTCTCCGCTGTAAATATTGGTGGAGTTGAAGTTTACTGCACAAGGGTTTGGAATCTTTCCTGTAGGATATTAGGTCATGTAAAATAGCTCTGCTTCCAAGAGGAATTAGTGTATTTTTCTCTTGGTTGTCTTTGAGACTTAAATGTTTTGATTGATTTGCTTATAAGGCTACTCTTTTTTAGACTGACCAGTCAAGACACTGGTGGTGGTTTGCAAAGAAATTAATCTGATTGTCACACTTGAGAAACATGGTTAGTATTTTGCAAAGATTAAAAGGCAAGACTCTGTCTTGGTACTGAAGTGTTTCTTCTTTGAGTAGGCTCAAGAATAGGATTCATTAAAACAAAGTGTTCAGAGAGAAATCTGTACAGTAGGAGAAAGGGATGAGAACTGTAGCCTGTTGAAATTTACTTTTTTCCTTTTAGTTTCTAGACTTTTTCCTTACTGTTCACAATGTTTTCTTGTGCAACAAACAGCTAGTAGTATGTATACAAGTCTGAAAAACTGGAATTTGAGATTTGCTCACATTTTAATACCTCTGAACACTCTGCTTCAGAAATGTGTCATATTTAGAAGCAGAGGAATCTGATCAACTATTAGAATGCTAATGCACACTGAAACACACACTGGAAGTAAGATAACAGCAAGTTTTAATGTAGTGGCATTGCACCGACAGAGGCGGGCTTGAAGCTGGGCTGAGTTCTGACTTGCACTAGCAAATGCAAAAGCAAAAAGTATTAAAATACTGAAAAAAATTCCAGTTTGTCAGTGGCCCTATAAAAAGGCCAGAATTAAAGCTGAATTGCACAGGAAGAGTGGTAAAGTGAGAGAGGGAAAGAAAGACGGTGCAGCAAGCAAAAAGAAATCACTGTGTTATGTCAGACTGAAGCAATGTCTCAAGGAGAGATTCCCTTTTCTCCCAGCTTCCTCTCACTTTTATTATTTCCATACTACTTGTCACTGGACAAAAATTTCTGCCCTGAGTTCCAGAAAAAATGCACTGCCACTCTCTTTCTTTATAAAATCCACTTCTTATGCTAGTCATGTATAGAGTAATTTAATATATTTAATATTTAAGTACTAAGACTTTTTACCTCTGTAGATATAGTATTCAAAAACAGCATTAAAACAAAATTGGAAGTGAGGATTATTGTTCTGGTCATTATCTAGAAGTTCTGTATGGGAAGGAAAGGGGAGAGAAAGGAGGAAGAATAAAAGGCATGCACAGGCCAAGAACACCATCTGGTGGCAGAGCTCTTGCTGTGCACAAGATGTACTTAAACTATTACTATTAGATAAGTCATTGTCCCAGAGAAATAAGTCATCCAACCCTTTTACTATAATAATCCTCTAGTGTAAGGATTGTATCTTCCTTGAGGATTAAGAAGCAGTCCAGAGCATATGATCTGATTCTGTAAGGTAGTTAACATTTTGTTAGTTTTTCACAATCAAAGATAAAAAATAAAAAAAGAAACCAACAACAAAACTTTTTTTGAATTTGTAGAAGATTGATTTGGTAAAGCACTTGTCCATGGAAAATTCAGACGGATTGAACTCCAGGTGTTTTAGACTGAGGARCCCAGTAGCACACACAGTTCCATCATTTTGTGATTAAATATATAAGTATGCAGAGAAGCACATATTTTATAGACATGGAGTTTAGAAAAATCCACAGAATTCTTAAATTCCCAATCTAGATAACTAATAAGTTACATATTATCAGAATTAAATTATTTAGGGCTACTCAAAATGGGACAGGAATTTCCTGCACTGAACAGGTGATATCCTAAAATAGCAGAATAAAAACCTCTGTAATTGGGGAAGCATCCCTCATTCTAAATGAGCTATTGCAAATGGGCCCTTTAGTAGCATCTTCCCAATCATACTGTAGCTGCAATGGTTTTGAATCAGCCTTTTCCTGAAGGGCAGCATCCCTGGATGCGTATCTTTATAGAGCATCTGTCTGTGAATGAGCGCCAGGTAAAGTACAAAGACTCCCTAGAATCCATCTTTCTGCCAGCAGAATACATTACTCTTTTCTTCCCTATCTTGCTACTTACTTTTTTCATTGCTCTGGACATCGCTACCATCATTCAACATGGCAGTCCTAAGGCATCATCTTTGATGTGGATCTCCACACATTTAGAACAATAAATCTCTAAGAAAGAACAAAAAAAGATTTGAAATCCAGCCTCTCAGATGAAGCTCATGCCATCTACTTTCTTGTTATTTCAATACCTTTTTCCCTATTCTTGAGAAACACATCTTCCCTTGCTCCTTCTCTTACATATACTACAAAGATCTTCATCATAACCCATTGCATCCTTGTCTTGTGCCTCCTTCACCCTTGTTCTTCTTTTCTATCACATTTAAGTTCCATGTTTTTGTTTTCAAGATATTCCATAGCTTGTGCCACTCAAATCATCTTATAAATTATCAAGGCATTTTCACCTGCATTCAATGAGTCAGTCATGTCCTTTTCCAATAGCCATTAACTTTTCAAACATTATCATGCTTTACCCCTAATTACCTGAGTTACAAAGCTTTGTGATAATGGGATTAATCACGGTGTTTTAGGAAAGCTTATTTAAACCCTATTGTTTAGCATGCTGACCAGTATCATCTGTACCTTGTACTTCTCAACCTGTCCATAGATAACTCTTTTCTATTGTCTTACACTTAGTTATAGCTTATTTGGGGTAGGTTTTGTGTGCACACGTGCTAGCATAATAGGGGTCCAGTCCACGACTAAAGCTCTAGGCAGTTATAGGAATAAGGCTACATACAACTCCCAGATAGCATAGCTAAATAAGAATGAAACCATTGGTTTATGCTGAATAGTTTGTGGACAGCAATAGCATGCAATTCCCACAGCATGGGAGGATACTATGAATTGTACTGAAAGCAGAAGCTACATACACAGCAAGCTTCTGAAACAGAAAAGCATGTGTTAGGTGCAGTTGATAAAGCACTGAAAACAGAACAAATAGTTCAGGCATTAGAAACAAAAACTCTTTTTTAAGGTAGAAACTGTTCAAAAAAGTAAATGCTAGGGACACTTTAGAGTGCTCTAAAGTAAAACGCAACCACTATATAAGAGTACTGTTCAGATGATATTTAGGGACTGTGGGAATGAACAGTTTTGTTTTTATTTTTGGAAGAACTGTGTTGAAATACACACATTAAATATGAAACCAGAAGCACAGACAGCTGATTACTCAGGCTCCAGTTCTACTGATAATATTTTAAGCTGTTATTATACAACAGTACTTTGTTACCTTTTAACAATTTAAAAAAACTGCTACTGCGCACATCTATCATTACTAGGAATGTTAATAAACAGCATTGTTCTAATATCTGACAAACACACTGCACAGCTGTGCAGATACATGCCCTAATTCTTTTGGACACAAGGAACATATTTGAAATAAAAATGAGGTCTTTATGCTCTCCGAATAAGCTAAACATCCTATTTTACAGTTGAATAGGCTCCATCTACACTATACTTGTGTGCATAACTTCTTAGAAATATTTTACATAAGAAATAACTCTTACTATTTTTAAGAAAAGGGTAAAAACAATGTACAGGAGTCATTTATACCAAATAAAAGAAGTTCAACCAGATACAGGTATTTTTTTTAATATCTAGAATTTTACTCTGGTAACGTATACTTTACCAGGCTAATCTGTTGTTCTGGTATTGGGGAAAAATATATATATATATCTCTTGTGTGACAAAGTTTGATTTAAAAGCCTCTCTATGATACAAGGTAAGATGTAATGGCTTAACAGGATCCCCCAAAAGTCAAGTCCTCCAGAAAGCAAGAGAGTCCATTCTTTGGAGGGGAGGGGGGGGGAGACGCTCTTAAAAATAAATGCATATAATTTTTCAGAAGGAAAAAGGGTCCGAACAAGTTTTGAACAACCTGCTTTATCATATTGGGAACCGCCTTTGATCGCTGTTCTTCCCAGCAAGAGGGGTCCAATTTAAGAGGGGGGGATAACTTACCTGAAAACACTTCCAGTGCTCTCGGCTCCTGTTATCCCCCAGTCCCTGACACAGACACAGCACAGTTTTTCTGCAGACCCTCCTGCAGCAGCGTAGGGTGCTCCAAGAGTCAGCCAGGAATCACCGCAGCTCTGCGGCATCCCTGAGGTCATAGGCAGATCTCAAAGATACCCAGCTGTTCTGCACAAGCAGTTAGCCCAAGCAGAGTTCAAAATTAAYGTAGCTAGTTACTTCTGGCAGTTACTATGAAAGCTTATACTTTTGCATAATTTGGCACTGTACTTTATACCAGTCCATCCAGAATTTATAGTCACATGACTCAGGCATTTTGAATCTTTTCCTCCAGACCTATTTCCTTTCTTGTGTCTCCACCACCTGAAATAAGTTTTTATTTTGAAAGCAATTTCAGCTTACTAATGTGTTTTAAAAAAAGTCTACTTCAAGATATAGCAACTTTTTCATACTCTGCAAAGCCCTTTAAGCTTTTCATGAGAAACTAGCTATTGTGATGCAATCTATAAAACCAGTACTTTCAGTCTACATTAAAGAGATACAGATTTATTGATGAATATTCTCAGACTGATTTAGTACGATATAACAGACCTGAATCTTTTATTTAAAATTAGCAAATACAGACCTTAAGTTATAATTTGTCARACTGGCATCTCCAAAAGCCAGTGACTAATACACTCAGTGAACAGAACTTCCTTGAAAACAAAACACATGTGAGAAAAGCAGGAATAATTAACAACTATCTCCATTATGAATTTTAGCAAGTCACTTTAACAAAAAAAGTAAAAACATTTACATCGAGCTGATTCAGCATATCTTTTCCAAACACCATTCAATTTTGAGTTGACTTAATCTGATGATGAACTACAGAAGTCAATCTGGTTTTAGTTTCTATCATGACTTTGTTTTCTAAGCTATGGATATGTAGCTGTATAAATATAAATACTTACTATAACCACAAAAACAGATGCCTTCATTTCTGTTGTAACTAGCCACTTAAATATGTTTAGTTTGTTCAGGCCTTTTTTTCCCCCCACATGGAAACTAGCAGAAACAGTATCCATAGATGTTAAGGTCACACATAAAAAAAAATGGAGAAGTGAAAGTCTTCCTCAGAACACACTTAAGTCTTGCATCAACATAGGTCCCCCTGAGAGTTTTTTGTAATTATAATGCAGAAGACTGACACCTGCAGGAACACCACATTACAGTCTAGAAGAATGTGCATCACAAGTCAAATATTAATTTTTGCTTTATTTTGTGTACATTTGTACATTTAAATCAGGTTCACAAAGTGTAAAACTTGTTATTGGAATATTTTGTACAGAGAAGCTCAATGCATAGATTTATGATGACTTATAAGTACATGCAAAAAACTACAGAAAATTTCTGAAAATATTTTTAAAATTTTCAAATAAATGAGCATAAGAAATTGTATTTCATTTGTAAATTTTGTACATAAGCCATTACAAATAATTGCTGCTACCAGAAAAAGGAAAAAAACTGCTTAAATGCTCTTGAAATCTTACGATTAGACAAATGTTCCACTGTGCATCCACACTAAAGCAATGGAGTGGAAACTGTGGAGAAATATTTAGTCTAAGTAATTGTCCAACTGTTATTGCTGCTTTTTGAAGAACTTGAAAGCATACAATGAAAATACAGAATTAAAACAGCTGAATGACCATATTTAGATCATTACTCCAATTAAAAGGCCAAAGTTAACTATAAAATTTTGTCAAATTTTTATTACATACATAATTGTACACAAATAGGGAAATAAAAAAGTTGCTTACAAAATTAAAAAGTAATTATAGTGTACAGTATTTACAGCTTAAGTGTCATCCACTAGAATACTATTTTTTTTTAATTAGAGCTGAACTATTACATGAACATGCAGTACCTCCACAACTCAAAATGAATACCTTTTTCACAGACTGTAATACAGTCCTACACAAAGCACATGTCAACTAGATGTTAAATTACTCCTCTCCATCACTGTTCTTGCTAACCTTGAGATTCACAACAAAGCCTAGGTCAGATCCTCAGCTTGGGTAACTTCATCAAGTGAAAAGATGAGCATTTATTTCTAAAATACAAAATAAACTTGTGGAATGTGTTCTGTCCACAAAACAATATCTTTATGGAGAGAAATTATGCCCAATGAAAAGCAGCGGGGGAGGAGGGGRTAATATATTCTATATATTACCACAATCAAAAGTTTAATTACATAAATACCTGGTTATCCTTTAAAAACAATAAAGACATTGAGGACCTTTGAAACTTCACGATCTTTATAAGAGTTAAATAAGTTCTGTGTAATGACAATTTCAAACAGTTAAAAAATTCCAGTCAATTAGTTAAAACAGCTCTTAGATTTCAGCTCTGATGATGAATATACCTGTGAAAAAGAGGTTACACAATGGCAATTAATACATAAATTAATTTTTAAAAAGTTAACTCTCACATAAAAAGGGATGTCACTTAAATTCAGTTAATTATTGTTTATTCATTTTACTGAAAATAGCTCTTCACTATTTTGCCTTAGAGTTTCTTCAACCCACAACAGAAGTACAAGAAGCCTTACTATGCATTCCCTTTAACCACTGACAAAGAACCTTACTAATATTCATGCAGTAGCTTCTTAAAGCATTCAATAACTGCAAGATAAACAATTAGAAGTGGAAAAAACTTGTGTTCCTGAAAGAAAATATTCCTTCAGATCATTGTAGTATAATTACTTTTAGATCTGTTATACTGGGAGAATATCCTAAGAATTACCATATCTTTGCAGATTTTGAGATATCTGTGATTACGTTTAAACTTAACACACAAACCAATTCCAAGTAGAACGCCGGGCACTAGTGTGGCAAACATGCGGTCAAGCCACAACCTTTCTAACTTAGAAGGTGATACAGAAGAGTAAACATTCAGGTTAAAGCCTACTTTCTATTCCGACTGTTCTCCTCGCCAAAGGATGCGCAGGTAAGTATGCAGAAACTAATGATGCCTAGCTGAAGATTTTGTTGCTACAAGAGTACAGACTACTTTTCCCATCGATCTAACATTAAGCATGAAAGGCCACAACAATTTTGACTTTTAATCCAATTGAATTTTTCATCTGTGCTAAATTCACCCGTACACAAAAGAACACTTATTCCTTCTGAAGCAACAGCTGAGAACCTGAACAGCCTTTTTATCTTGGGCTGGTCCCAATACAGAGGTTTAAAAATAATCATCATCATTCAGTCAATATGCTGTCAAGTATTCTGTCAATATGCTGATGCACTTGTATGTTAAACTGTAGTTACATTTCAAATAAAGTCATTATATACTGGCATATATATATATGTACATAGTGTACTAGTAAAATCAGCAATTTTCAATTTAAATATAGCACACAAGCAGCTTGCACCTCCTTGTCTTTTACCTATAAATATTTAATTTGGCAACAAGAGCCTCTAAGTCAGAAGGATTAAAAGGTGTAACATAAAATGACAGCTGATTCTGGTGCAGACRTCAGAGTGATGCACATCAGCCTTACAATAAACAGTAAATCGTCACTTGTAGTAAAGAAAACTGATTTTGATATACTCATAGCTGGATCATCTGATTTATTTAAACTGAAATGAAACACAACTCCTTCATAAGTCATTTGGACTTCAAGTGTTTCTTCCAGATAATGTAATCAGTTATGAGAAATAAGAATTGAGAATAAACCAAGATTTACTTTATCTAAGCGTTTCATTATTAATTTTAACTTGGATAGGTGCAATTCATACAAAGTAAAGACTGTGTACATAGTAGTTGACAGGCTGATGTGAAAAAAGTCACTCATACTGGCTTCATGGAAGAACTGAGAACAAGCCTCATGTTGGTTAATATCAGATCCTGATACTTTGTGAAAGTAGTGGAACATGTTACTTTTTTCATCTGCTAATATAGGAGAAGGCATTAAATATAGAAGGAATGAAAAGAGAAAAGAAGAGTATTTTGTTTACTTTGCCTATTTAACACCATATAGTAGTTCCTATTGCTGCAAAGGTGATAAAAAAGTGACTTTAAAAAAAATTTATAACAGAATTTATTTGGAAGTCAAATTCAAAACAGTAAGTTCAGCAACCCCCGAATTGTTCAAAATTGCTTTCCTTCACCCAGTCTCAGCAGTAGTTTTATGGAAAGTCCTTTCGACTCCATCACATCTTCTTATCAAGTAGTATTATATATGCCAACATTCACACAAAATACAATTCAAATAGATATAAACTGATCATAACCAAAAATAAATATCAGTGTGCAATGCAGAAGGAGGAACCCTATTTCCTTTAGAGTTATAAGAGCCACAGTGCACATTAAAAATAGAAAGCTGCATTACACAAAATCACAACTATCATCTTTGGTCCATGTTGAATGTTTAAAACTGGTTAAGTTATTGGTTTCTTTAAGAAATTGCAAAGACCAAACCTCAAATTATATTATTAATCGTGGTACATGGATTAGTTCCATAACTGTAGAATTACCCACAAAACACCAGAGGATAGTTTGGAAGATTGTCCATATACATTACAGCTGTAATGGTAAGTGTATTGAATGCTTAAATCTAACTACAACAGTTTCTAATGAAGTAGCAAAAGCTTCTTCGCATTAAATAGTATATTTACTATTCCCTCCTCCTCCAAAGATTAAATTGTGTTGATTTGTTCTCTACGCTATTGAAAATTAATAGTGAACAATATAGAATGTGCCTAGCAATATAATGCAGAATCATGCAGAGCTATTTAAGACAGCTCTAAAAGACCCTGTTTGGATATCTGCACAGCACTGTATTGTCCAGAGCAGTTCCGTTACTGCCATTCACAAAGAAGGTATTTTTATAGCCTACTAGAAAGAAAAAAGGTTATCCTAAGTAATTTCATTTTTCTTGGGCAAGTTATCTGAATTGCTAGTATATATTAGGTCTAGAATACACCTCTCAAACATCATACATATACAAATATAAAAAAAGAGCACCCACAGCTATATGCATACACTCCACAGACTACAGATAGCACCTTATGTCTAACAAAGCTGTTTGTAAGGATGTGGAATGAAACTTCAATGTTTCAAAGATATAAGGTATAAGATATAAGGTATATACTTGCACCTCCTTTCACTATTTGAGTTATTATGCAGTAAGTTAATGTCATTATCACAGAATACTTTGTAGACAAACTACATCCTCATAGGTCCCTCAAGAAATAGTCAGAAACAATGTTCCATCCAAAAATGTAACACTCTCTGTTAAGCCACTTATACATTATATTATCTGCCTATTCATTGTTGCTAAGCAATAATACCATATTAAGCAGAGACAACTAAGCACCCAACATAACATTTTAGAAGTGATTACAATGATCTATGCCATAGAACTTATTTGGAAGAAGTTTATTTAACAACTGCAAAGACTTCCTCCTTGTGAAAGGAGGTAAGTTACAATGGTAAAAGTTTCATTGGCACTGCAATTAAAATAAAGAATGAAGTTSATCAATGAAATTTTATTTGTCATTGTTTCCTAGGTTAGCAATAGTTTGTTATAGATTTATTAATTTAGTGAAAGATAGCAAGATGTTGAACAGTGGTAGCACAATAACCTTGTACAAYAAATAAGAATCCAGATGCTGAAGGGAGTTTGGAAACTGGGAAGAAGTTTAAGTGTGAGCTAAGATCATGAAATAATAAATTACTGAATACAATGCTTCATGAAAAGTCTAGGGTTTTTTTTTATTTTGGCTTTATTTATTTATTTAGACAAGCATTTTCAGGCTGTAAAAAGAAATGCTTTCACGTCTGTTGAGTAACACATTATACCAGGTAACCAAATTCATCAGTAATAGCAAAAATAAAACAAGGATGAAGAGGCAGTAARTTTTTTTTTAATTCTCTCCCTTAAAAATATGTAACAAGGCACATTAGGAGAATTTTCTTCAATTATTTTCTTATTGATATTTGACCTAAATACCTGAAACCATTTTTCTCATAAATTAAGATAATGGGGAGAAATTTAAATTGCCCTTTACAGATGTAATAATTTCATTGTCTGCTAAAGTGCAACAACTGCTATGCCAAAAAGTTTTGGCAGAAAGAAAAACTGAACTATGAAAAATAAATTTTTGAAGACACTCAGGAAAAATTAGAATATATATGTATTTAGCCACATTTTAAAAGTAATTCAAAGCCAAAATATTTAACACTGAAAAGGTTTATAAACTTACTTTCACCTTGTTCTCTGCAAAGCCTATAACTTTGTACATTTTCCAAACAAAAGTCTTAAATACTTTAAAAGAACAAAATTAATACTAGCATCCTTAGCTCTTAAGAAGGTTTATATGGAGGAAAATAATGGCAGATGGGTTAATTCATTATAATACTCTGAAGCACTAAGCAATATGGTTGGATTGTAAGTTGTATTTTAACCATATCCTTTTAGCTGTGCAGCAGATACCCCTGGCTTCAACAGTCCTGAAAAATCTTTTTGACATCATAACAGCAACACCTTTGGGCTATTTACTCTTCCTGCCAGTGTATTATAGCCAACTGCTGCTGCTGCACTCAGTTTCCTTATTCCTCACACAGAACTTAATAGAAATTTTTAAATCTAATTTATGGAATGCAAAAATTCACTCCAAAACATTTCAAATTTAAGACAATTCACATGCACAACACTACTGCTCCTTTTAAACTAGAAAAACACAAACTCTACTGAAAGCTAAGTATTCGAAAGTTCCACATTTATAACCATTCCACAGATACAAAGTATTCAGAAACACAGAAGTAAATACATTACAGTGCCCCACTTCCAAACTTTTGAAATAAGGTAACTGTATTTTATTAAACAAGCTTACCATTTTTGTTCAATAGAATACTGTTATATCTTATTTTTATCCCTTTCCATCTCCTTATAGGTGTATTCACTTAAAGACTGTTATATTTGCTTGTTCTTTAAAGAATATATATAGGGATTAAGGAGTCCTATCAGTACTTAAATAAATATGTGAAGCTTATTTGTAACAAGCAGCCGTTCTGAGGCTTTCAGAGGGCTGGTGACCACCTGTATTAAGACAAAATATTTACAAGGAAAGTATCAATTTAAGATTTGTTAGTGCATATACAGATTGTACTTTGTATCCCTTATACATTTTCCTTAAACTAGTGAAGTCTGAGCATCTCAGATTTAATATGCAGATAAAAAACCATGAAGAAATGCTGTCTGTGCTGAGCTTCAGAGAACTGTCACGAGTCAAACATTCTACAGATTACACTAATTATATTAGTGTTGTTAAAGCTGTAATTYTTAAATCCCATCAATGTTCATCTACCTTTCAAAACAGAGCAAATAGTTGTTTTTAAATGCTGAATAAGAATATTGAGCATTCAAAGAGATTCTGCTAATAAACAAAAATCAGCTGACTGGTTTACCTGAATTCATGTAGAGTTTATGTTCGCAGCATTCTTCTATTATCACAATTTCAAAAGCTCACCCAACCGACAGTTAAGAATTAACTTCCAAGTTTGGCATATTCTTCAAGAGTGTCCCTTTGTTTTATTACAACACTGCTAGCAACAATGATCCCATCACCACGCGTTAACCTGACTGGCAGCTATTCAAGGTGCTTTATCTCAACTTCACATACATGAATTGCACCCTGCCTATGACTGAGGCACATAAGGCGCAATGCAGATGTACAACAGTTCAGACACTAGAGGACAGTCTGTTCACTTGACTGAACCTCTAGATTTGTAGTGCACATTCCACATACTTCCTTCCTTGTGCACTAATTCAAGTTCACAAGCTGATGAATCCACTTATAGAAAGCTTCTCTTCAGATTAAAGATTTCTTTAAACCAGGTGAAAATTTTCACAGAAGTCTCAAAGTGTTGCAAGAATTCTTGAAAATGAGATAATTAATGTCAGTACTGTCTGTCCAACACCAAAGACAAGAGCTTCTAAGGGAGCCATATTCTTCCCCGCTACTCTGTAAATTCCAGCTACAGCAGCACCTAGAAATCACAAGGGGGGGGGGGGGAAGGGGAATGAAGTCATTACAAAAAAAAAAGTATATGAGAAATGATTTATGGTATCTATGTATTTATCTCTAGAATATTACAAAACACCATATTACCTCACAGCATTACAGAATTATTAGCCTTGCTTGTCTTTATTTTTCTAGTTGTTACGAAAGGCCTTCAGGGATGATTTTCCTAACTGAATCCGATTAATTTCAAACAAGAGACAATTTTAACTTTTCAAACACCAGTTTGGTTAAAAAAAAAAAAAAAAAAAAGCACACAGTTTCCCTGTAGACTTCTTCAAAAAATTTTTTAAACATTTGTCTTCTGCTAGTTTGAAAAGATAGCAAAAAAAAACTCTAGAAGTTTTCCAAGTCCACAGTCTATTTCTATCCAGTTTAACTGTGCCTGCATAGGTTTGGAGAAGACAATATGACTATTAGTGCCTGTAAAATAACTGTAAACATTTACATATTTACCAGTTTTAACATTTCAGTTGAATGTCTAGAATGACTTGATGAGTTGAATGACTTGATTTGGCAGTTTTGACTTAAACTGCTAACTGTTAATAGCTTTTTAGTAAATCAAAATGTGCAAAGGATCATAAAATCTTTCAAAATCTTTGTATGAGGGGAAATATCTAATCAATATCATTAAATATTGAGCTGTAGCACATTAAAGAACTAAGACCAAATTTTTGTACAATTGTGTGCAAGCTCCCATTTAAAGCACAACATCAAAAGGCTAAGATAAACCAGAAACAAAACACTGCATTGTAAACAAAGCCAGKTGCTACTAACTCCCTCCTATTGCCTTTCATATTCTGAATTTATCATGTGCATTTGAAGAACAAAAGTCACAGAGCAAATGGATAGCTGTGATGTCTCATAGCAAAAGACTGAGCAAAAGATATACTTTGCATCAATCAGTCCAAAAATGCCTTGTTAATGATGAGCAACATTTTCCATTCAGATGAATTCTGAGCCCTTTAAAAAGATACTGGACTGTTCACTGGAGAAAGAAATACAGGCTTGTTCAATACAGCTCTGTTTCTATGGGTAAAAATCTTATTCAATCCACCTCTTGAAAATTCCCCCAGAATTAAGCTTTTTTCAGTTTAATGATTTGTGAATTTTCTGTACAGTGATTATTTTTCTTGTCTAAAGAAAACACTGGAGTCTATGTCCTCCTATTTCAGAATTAAGAAAATTTTCCTAAAGATAAAAAAATAACTATAGACTTTCAGCACGTAACATCTCGGATGCCCTTTAACTGTAATTAAACATTTTCAAAGATCACAGAAGCTTTTTCAGGCTCAACAGAAAAGTGAAAAACAAGCACAATTTCTTATATCAGTGGCAAGAGTTAAAAAATTGGAAATTCCTTGTTTTTCAACAGTCCCTAACAGTACTAGTCTGCTAAAGTGATCATAAAGCCCACTAGTGATACAGAAATACATTAAGTCCCAACAAATTTTCTGCAAATACAATCCATATCTGAATATAATCAGACATTTAAAAAACCACCTCATTGTTACAAACAGTTTTAGGAGGAGTTGAATTCATTAATTATTGTGGTCATAACAGCATTCATATAGCTATTAATAAGATTATTAGGTTAATAAGTTTTTTTAACATATAGTGTTAAGTATATTTTGTCTGAAATCTCATCAGAAAGTTAGCCTAATACTATTTCATTCAGCTATCTTGCATAAACTTTTTCATGTTTCTTGACTCTCTACTGTCCAAAACAGAGGTTGTTTAGGCAGAGCCCAGCACTGGCCTTAGAATTATTCTGGTAAATGCAAATTGCCCAGATTTAATAAATAATGTCAAATTCTAGTCTCCCAATAGCTAACAGAAATTTGACTTCTTAAGAAAAGAGAGATATTCTGGAAAATATTGATAATAAAAACATCCAAATTTGGTAGTTTGATAATTATTTTTATTTATACTTGTGAAATAATAGTGCACAATACAATACATAATCCAACACAATTGGTATAGAGCCAAAATTTAATAAAATAGGCTGCCAAAGAGGGGAATGAGAATGTATAACCAAAGAAGGCGGCTGGGGGGGTGGGGCGGGGGGAAATGGCAGCAGAGGGAGAACTGTACATAGCGGGGGGAAGAGCAGAACAGACTCTTTGGGATAAAATGTAGCTAAAAAAATCTTAGCTTCAAGAACAGCCTGCTATTTATCTGTTCTTGTTTGTTTCTTGACAGTAGCCACTGCTATTCAGTAACTGTTTTACAGCTTCTTTATAACCAGTAAGCTCCATGATTTCTCAAAGTCTAAGAACAGAAGATTTTCTTGGTTTTCTACATGCTGATAAAAAGATCCCAGTAGTCCAGAAAGTTTGAAAGATCTATCATCTGTAAAATTAAACTTGCATTATTTAATAAGCTATATTACATTCATTCAGCTACACATAAATGATGCAGAGGATTGGAAATACAAATGGAAAATGAAGCCAGTTTGCTATTTCAATTTCTTAAGCACTGGACTGGGCACATTGAAAAGATTAAATACTTCAACTTGCATCACAGTTTGCAACACAATAGTTATTAAAAATCTTTCCTTTAATATTTCATCACTGTAATTTGTCTTCAAAAGCTCCCCATGGAATTTCTTTCAGTTTGAAATAACCCAGTGCTGTCCAGAAACAAAAGTAGTGAAAGTAGAAAATATTCAGCTACCCAAGTTGTGATGCTCTGTGCAAAACCTTTGGAAACAGCACACAAGTCTGTGGTCTAAACTTGGAGAAATTCTCAGATGAAATGCATTATTTACACAGAAATAGTACCACTTACCTGTTCAATGTTTTGACCTGTAAAATTGGATGCCAAAACACTGCGTTGCTCCTCCTTTTATGCATAGATAAAAGAAACAAAGTACTTTCATTTGAGAAATGGTGAACCTTCCCCACCACAAAATACCGTAAAAGTCTCTGCTTAGATATCTAGCATCACGTTTCCTGTCTTCTACTTACAATATTTAGAAATGGTCTTGCCTTTTTGATCTCCTAACAGGGCCACTGGCATATTAACCATAAGACAATTCAGTATCAGTGTAATGTGCAATGTAAGGCACTTGACTCCATACATGCCACACCTTAGCAAAAAAGGAGTTGAATTTTATGGAACTATACAGTAGTAGAGTGATGGAAATTCTGGGCTGGGAAATAAGCAGCAGTGAAAATACCCTTTTCAGGAAAACCTTAAGTTAGCATTTACTATATGTATTACAGGGAAGCATTTTATAAAGTTTTCATTTTTATTTACCTTGAAAACCAACTGACAAGAAAGTCTTTCAGCAGCAACAAGAAATAATCTGTGGCAAGTCATCTATGAATGTGTCTAAAGACAACGCAACACTATTCTGATATTCTGAACAGTTCAAAGAAAGATGGGAATGAAAGGCAATAAGGCTTGCCTAGAGTTAAAGACTTTATCAGGGTCCCTAGCTTTACAGTTCCTTATTCTGAACAAAAGCTTTACTGTCCTTTAAGTTGGACTATTTTGTCAACAACATTGAAACCTTTCAGGTGGAAATTACCATTCAGGTTATTATAGGCCCTATTCAATCCATTGATTTTAACATTGAGCACTCCTTAACAGCATTGTTTTGGGCAACAAAGTGCAAGCTTCTTTTATATGAAAGTAATATTCACTATTTACTGCTTTTCAACAGAAAGCTCACAGTGCTCCTGGCTGCTTGGAAAAGCTACTGTAGACCATTTATAAGTTGGAACAAAGTGACTATCACTAAAGTGATATGACAAAGCCAAAGACCGCATAAAGTGACTTACTGATCTTAAGCTGACATATATTTCAGYATAAACACAAATAACAATTTAACTGGAAACGTACAAAAACAGCATCTGATACCAATAGCTGTAGATGGAAACAACTGAGCAGCATTTCCTTCAGAATATGCTTGGCAACATCACTTGTAGACTACATTTGGTGAGGTGTAATGTTTCTGCACTTAGTTAAGTGCTACCAAAATATTTCTGCTTTCTGCAATGTTTTAATGATGACTGTAGATTTTAACTATAGCTCTATGAACCTCTTATTAACCCATCTTTCAGCATACTGCTTTAACAGAAAAATGCATTAGCATCTTATCTGTGGATACAATGTCAAGAAATAAAATCCATCTTGAGTGATACGCAATAGACTAACACCATGAGAAACTTTAAGAAACAATTGCCACAGAACATTGTACCTAAAACAGCACAGCCTAWATTCATCAGAAAATGTCTAATGGCATTCTTTTCTTCCCCACCCCAAATAAACAAGAAAGTACCATTATGACCACACAAGAGAAGAAAGTTCTTTCAAATCCATGAGCTAAGCATAACTATTTGGTCTGTTCTCTTACTGACTGGCATGTGTAGTTCAGATTAATTATTTTTAACAAATGAGTATGTAACAATTAAAAAAAACATTAAGTTTCTTTGCTGTAAATCACTATGTAGTTTGCATCTTCACTTCTTTTTAAAAGAGCAACATCTTATCCAGATGCAGTTTAGGGGCACTGAAGAGGTGGTTTTGATCGAAAACTTTTGGCAAAACACCTGTAGCAAGTACAGTAGGGCAGGACTGCTCTTAAGGAGCTCCAAAAGCTATTAATTGCTGAGCATACATCTTTTGATTTAGCTAAAAGTTTCCAAAATGAAAGACCAGGAGGATTTCTCTGCTCTTCTGACAGTTCTGTAGTAGTTTTATCTTTACACAATAGGAAGAGCAACTCAGCTGGCATTTTCAGAAGGACTGCYACATGAGTAAGGCAATTTTTTTTTTAAATAAACAATTACCAAACAATTACAAAAAGGTTTTTTTTTTAATAGCTGTAAAATAAGTGAAAAGACAGACTTACTGGTTATCATTGCTCCAGTTACAGAACCCAGAAATCCAATGCTGACCATAATGACAGAGATCAGCCTCCCCTGCCTATGCCTCTGCAGCATCACAAACATTAACACTCCCAGAGCACCATGGACAAAGAGAGAGGAGAAGAGAGCCCAGAGGAAAACCCAGTACCACATCTCTGAAAGAAAGCAGTCAAATAAAGGGTTAATATTTCTGAAGAGATAACCACAAAGCAAGAGATTTAGAAATATTGCATATAATCAACAGTAAAAGTAAAAAGAAAAGCAATACCGTTTTCAGTCTTAAAAGGAATCAATGTGAAAATATGAGAACATGCTCAAGACACTTTCTCCTTTTAGAGGTCTATCACAAAAGGAATAACTCTGCTATAAATCAAAAAAAAAATTTCTGGCACAATTTTGTGAGAATACATCTGAATTAAGAAGTCCAAGAACAGTTTCTTAAATGGTGACACAGTATCTTAAAAAGTGCAATTAACAACTGCTGCAGAATGAAATATCAGCTGAAACAGAGATATTTAACAAGGAAAAAGTAAATAATTTTCTTTTACAATAAGAGGTGGCAATAGGTAACCTCAAATGGGAAAACTGAGATTAAAGACTTCAGCTTATCTACCCAGGAGCCGTAATGGAGTGTTCTATCAAATTAGCTTTAAAGGAAAAATAATAAAAACACTAGTTAATAAAAAATAAAAAGTTAATAAAAACACTGTATTTTAAATGAGAAACTTCAGTATGTCTAGCTGCTTGCTTCTAATTGCTTAGCACAGAATTCTACAGAGAGTAATTTAAATAGTAGTGACTACTCCATGCATTCTCATCTTCTTTTGTCCTAGCTTAGGTACAAACCTGTGCTTCTCTGAAGCATGCCAAAGACATGATCATTACTTTGAAAGAAAAGAGTAGGAAGCACCAATGAATCTACATAAGAACTAAAGAATCTTTCTCACTCAATGGTAATGTTCTAAGAATATTTTATACAACTCAAAAGGGTGAGAAAATGCCACAAAAGCAAAATTGAAAAACTAAACCTAGCCTTTTTTTTTTTTTTTAAATCAACTACAGTAATGATAGTTAAGTATCAACATAGGATTCAGGAGATTGGGCTGCATTTTCCTGATTGACATAATCCATGAAACTGTTATAAATTCAGAGTTTCTGCAACAGTTCCCCATCAATAATCACACTGCTTCCTTAAAACAGCAGCATACTTCATGTTTATCAGGTGAGTCTGTATTATTGTAGCTTGACACCTACCAGTCATGTGAGCAGAAATATGACTCAATTAGTAACAATAATAGTTACACATAGATCAACCAAAATGCTGTGAGAGGATGCTAAGAAAGAGAACTGTAGTCCTTTGAGCCCAAAGTTCATATGATTCAACATTCATGATATGTATACTCACAGTACAAAAAAAAAAAAGTTTAAGCTTTTGGTTTAGCAGCACTTTGAGAGTAGACTTATCCTTCCCCCTTCACACAGGCATAAAAAGCAAACTGTGTCACGGGATTTGCAATTTCTCTAAATAACAAAACAAAAAGATTCTCTGAGGAGAGAGGGAAGGAAGGTGGGTGGTGAATATACATGCAGTTAATATTAACAACTGTAGTTGAAGACTAACTTCTCTTTGAGTGCTTGGGTATATGGACATGTATATTGAGGTGGCTCCATCCCTTCCCCCTTGGCCCCAAGTTGGGTCTCAAAATCTTTGCAAGAGGATAAGGACTACAGGATGACTCTACTGAATGCCTCATCACTCTTGGAAGCTAGTGTGATAGCACTGTGACAGTGAAAAGAGCACCAAGTACTCATTCTATACAAGCCTCACAAAGCCTTTCTACAGAAAAGTTGATTGATGATCTTGCCTACCATCTTCATGAATAGTTTCAGAGGGGAACCACTCTTGCAGTCTCCTAACAGGTCTTTTATGTTATTAGCACAGATATGGTGCCCCCATTCTTTTTTCTAATGAAAACAAATAAGCAAGGAGATCAGGCAAAGGATCTGTCTATATAGAACCTGGCAGCCCTTCTAGCACCTAAAGGATGTAAAGGCAAATTGGCCACATGTAAAAAAGCCTTAGGGGATAGAAAAAAGCTTATTTCCTGGCAAAGGTAAAACAGACTCAGGAAATGGATGCCTTTGGTTGGGTAAACCATGTCAGAAAGGAACAGCATGGATGATCTAGCACAAGGGGCTGGATCTCTTATTCTTCCAGCAAATATTAAAAGAGCTACCAGGTAAGACCCTTTCATTGAAAGATTCCACAAAAAGCAGATTCCCAACAGATCAAAACACTGTTCTGTTGGAATCACAAAAGCTAAGTTCATGTCCCACAAGGGATCATTTCCTTGAGCACTGGGTAGATTGTCACTAGACATATTATAAATTTTAGTGATGGATTGAGCAGATTGTAGTTCAGCAACAGACTGAACATGTTCAAGGCTAAACTGCTTTGGCCACACTGGTGATAAGAAAGATCACAAGGACTATACCCCACTTCACCACGTGGATAACCTAGAAAAACAAAAATTAGAAAAACACACTCTAAAATGGAAATCAAGAATGCATCTAATAGGCATCTGCCTCTTATCCACTCTGCACAAACTTGTGTCCAAGTTTGTTGAACAAAAGTAGCTGAAAAGCTTTTCCCGATAAAGTTACTTGACAGGATTACAAGCAGAGAGACCAGCAGGGCCTTTTTGTTTGCCTCCCCTCACATACATCCTTGTTAAAGGTTTTGATCTGCTGCAACAAGAACGAGTTTTCAGAAGCGATGAAAGATAAAAGTTTCCCTGAACAGGAAGCAAAGTACAGCTGTGGTGCTTTGTCATGTTGGAATTATTCTAGCGTCTCCCTCAGTGCAAAAATACTTTTTGATTTCCTAGATGTTGGTTATTGGGCTTTTCTCTTTTGAATGGTTGGCATCAGAAAGGAATAGACTGTGAGAGAAGATTCAGTCAAGATAGTGAGGTGTTCACTGAGTAAGATTATTTAGTGCTAATGGAATAAAAGCCTTGTTTTTTAATATTTGGATTGTTTACATACAGCAGTTCTTCAAAAAAAAGTCTACAGAAGTCACAATTAATAGCTTAATTCTGTGTATAGTTTTTAACGTGCAACTGCATATCATTTCAAATTAGTGTGATTTTGAAAGAAATCTTTAGAAAATAAAATCCTATAGAATAATTTATATTATGATGCAAAATAAAGGAATAATCACAATACTCAAATATTTCAGGATTATACTTTACCTAATCTTGACATGACAATAGCATTTAAAAATCTGATATTACAGAAATTGGAAATTCAATCACACAAAGGTTTCTAACCATTGGATTAAATCATACCTCTCTATTGTGAAGTAGTCACTCACTAGAAAGAGCTCAATAATAAAACACAGCAACATGCTTTCCATAAAACTTAAACAACACTACAAAATAGGAGCCAGTAATGATCCTCAGTTATTAAATGAACCTTCCATCCCAGTCATCTTTGTCATATTAAAGCAGCTGTTAAGAAAAACGACCTACTTGTAATTCATAGAATCATATCGACTACTTATTTCAGTAAGTGTTTTCTGCTCTTCAGCTACAGACTATATATTTAGCAAGAGACTACATATTTACTGGCAACTCATCTGAATTCAAAAAACGTCTTTAGATTTTTGAATGGCTATCAACCACTTTGCTAAAATACTGCCTCACTCCAAGCAGCTGAAACAGCACAAATAAATCTCTCTCCAGCATCTTCCATAGAAAAGGCCGTAAGAGTTGTACTTTCTTACCTTCCTTTATCCTTTTTATGCTTGGTAGTTCCACATGCTCACTTATTTACCACTGCTCATGAGTAAGACCAGCAGTGAACATGACTGAGTAAACCATCAATCTGGATGGAGATGGCAAGGGCTACAGCCAAGATGTTAAACAAACTGGAGGAGGCTTCCAGCTCCATAAACAGAGGGCAACTTAGTCATTCTTATTCTGACAGATTGAGGGCAGAGAACTTGATGCATGAGTATTTCCAAGTGAAAGAGTTTGAAGTTCTACAAAATTCAGCATCATCTAACTCCAGAAGTATGAAGAGAGATGGCCTTAAGAAAAAGTGTGCTGGAGTAACACTGAAGGAAGCAAAGCACATATGGGGATAATACTCAGAGATGCCAACAGAGAATAGAGGAGCAGATTGTATGCCTCAGGGCAGCAAGGGTCAAGGCCTTGCTTGTTCAAAAATAACTGAAGAATTGTAATACCTATAATCCTGAAGAAGTGGGATTGAAGTGACTTAAGAAAATTCTGGTACAATTATTCTATGTTTTAAGAGGTAAAAACTTAGCTACATGATCATCACTGCTACCTCTGATAAACAAAGCATTCTGTCAAAATAACTCAGTATTTGTGTAGCTACACTAATTACCTTGCTCTTCTGATGATATGAGCTGCATGTAAAGAGTATTTTGCTGGTATGATAATAATGATTTAGCTATGCTTGGAAAAGAGTTGCAAATACAAACCTAGCCTCAGTTGATTTAGTCAGTTCCTTTCAGAGCTGCCCTAAAGAAACAGGAATAAAATAAAACTTTTAAAGAAACTTCCTGCCTCTTTGGTCTACCCTTAAAAAGGTTTCAGAGTTTACTTTTAACATATTCAAATTACTTTAAGTAGCCAAAATGCAACTCATTCATACCAAAATTCAGCAGTTTCCAAAGGAATACAGTGACTAGGAACCAGAAAAGATCCAGGTACCTACTAGCTTACAAGGAGAGTGGCATACAATCTATTGCACAGAAGCCACAGCTGTTCTAATAAGGACAACTGAGATCCATTTTTTAAGTCTATTTAAAATCCTAAGCACTTAACTGCCATTTCAAATTTTGTCTTCAGTTTATGTTCTTCTACCAGCTTTACTTGGGTGGGGTTTTTACTTCTAGAAAAGTTGCTTGGCTCAAATACTTTGCAATTCATGTCTTGTCATTCCAGACTTGGAGTACTTCTTTGTTAATTTAATTACTTATACATATCATACRGCTCTGAAAGCATAAAAAACCTCAATGTTAAAGTTCAGACTTTTTTTTAAGATTACAGAATTCTTAAAGGATGCTAAAGTTTAGAATAACATTCATATCACTTGTGGTTCAATTTATACAATTTGAATTTGTACTAGATTAACAGTTTTATCTCAGGTAAATAAGTGCAGAGTCAACACAGTAACGGTGTAAATACTAATATTTACAGCAGTTATAAATACATATATCTTAACATCCTGTCCTATTGCCACTCAGTTACAGTAACAATGCAGTACTTGCCTAGTCCTTCACTTGCAACATTATTTTCTTCCTCTAGCTCCCAGCAAGTTTTGTCAAATGAATGATTGCCTGTAACATTTCATAATCCAAGACTGACTGATTACTCACAAACTCTCTCTCTTCAGATTCTAATCTATGTAGCCWGCCTACCACCATTAGCTATAGAATTAAAAGGATCTGTGCTGTGAATCTAAAGATACACATTACAGTCAACAAGGCAACACACGTTGAAATTTAAGAAATTATATAACATTATATTTCTGTAGATTTATAAACTCAAACACTCAGACTAAGAAATGCAAGGATATTATACCTTCAGGCTTAACTCAGCTCTTTATACATTACAGTATTTTTTTCATCACTGGATTCTTTCCTTATTTATTGCATTAGCTGGTGTTTTGGAAGTTATCAAGACTATACAGTCAAATAGTCTGTTGTTTGGAGATGCTGACATTTCTGCTGTGTTAACTGGAAAAGAAGCACTTAATGGAGGGCATTTAAATCATAAATTACAGACTAGTCCCCTCAAGTTGCATGACAGGGAACAAAGATACAATCTGGACAACTGGGGAACAAATAATTGCATGATGGAGCTCAGGAAAAAAATATAACAGTCATGGAGCATCTTCTGTGTGATGCCCATAATCTCCTATAGATTTTCTCTTTCATCAAATTCAAAACTTATTACTGTCCAGCACTTTTAAATCAAAGATATTTATTTTTAAGTATATGTAAACAGTTATGGAGTCTTGAGCTCGTCACCTTAGGACATCAAGGGGGCAGAAGGAAGACTGACTTTAGAAGTCACACAGTACAACACAAGGGTTCTTTTGTTTGTTTTTTTTTTTTCTCCTCCTCTTAAGAGCTGCAGAGGCACGTAGAAGACAACAGTCCTCAGCTCCTCCTCCTCCTCCTCCTCCTCTTCCCCCCTCCCCCCCCAGTGGCTAATGCAAAACCCACCCAGATCAGAAGCTTAAATATTTGGAATATGCAATAACTAGACATACACAAAGATCTACAGTGGTTATGTGAAGAGTAGAAATATTGCAAACTTCTCTAATATGGAGGTAGCCTTTAAACTTTTTTTTTTTAAATCACATGTTCAAACTAAGATGTATTTTTGGTTCAGATTTGGCTATTATCAGACTTGTCCCCTAAACCCTGACCTATCACTAACACTAAAACACAACCAGTCTATATGAAGGGGCTGTTGTTGAGATTTGCTGGAGAAGATAAAATTGGGTGACATAAGAGCCTCCTCTCCCATGTTTACTATATCCTTACCTCCATCTTCTGCAACAATGCTCCTCTTCCTCCCAGGTTGCTTCCTAGGTTCAGCTACAAAGAGCAGTGCTTGAAGCTTTAGCTGTCACAGGGTGAGATGTGCATGTGGCAAGAATAAAGTTTCCCAATATACCATGCGAGACTACAAACAATGTGTAAATCTAAATGAAAGGTGGGAATTTTTTTTTTTGGTATATTGAACCCGAATCAGGTTTATGGTATAAAAATAATGGTTTGGCTTCTCATTAAGAAAAAGAGCAGAAATTAAACCATTAAGGCTCAAAACACTTTCTGGTTTCACCTGGAGTTCGGAGCAGCTCCCTGTTGAAAATTTTGGGAAAAAAATATTTTTAAGAAGAATATGAGTTTGCTGATAAATTTTTACAGCTTTGTGCAAACATAATCCATACTGTTTATCTAAAGAAGATAAATTTTTACTTGTGCAACTTAAGACCTAAGTCCAAAGCAAAACTAAATCTAAAAAAAGACACAAAGTAGTCTTAATGGATTCATGGAATATTGTAGTTTTATGAATGTCTTTTACCAATACCCTGAAAAAGTTTCTTATACTTTATGTAGATTACTTAATTCCCTTTTGCATCTAACAAGATGATTAACTCATTCACACATCTTTTCTCTCATCATGAAAAAAAAACAGAATTTCTGTCTTTGAACAGAAGTTTACTTCTGCATTTGGTAAGTACTTTAGGAAGGGTTTACATAAAATAAGCTTCATAACAACTATTCATTAATATCAAGTTCTACATTAAAAAGAATCTCCTGAGACATAATCAGTAATGTTGTGTCTTATACAAAAGATTTTCACCCAGTGAAAGGTTTTTGTTGACAGTCCACAAAAAACATTCAGCACAACAAATTATGCCTGTAAGGACAATCTGCATTCAAGTATTGATTAAGAAACTATAGGGCATCTGCAAATGACACTAATGTACTCTCCAACAACATTACAATGGATAACTATGTCTCCTGTTCTTTAAAGTGGAAAAAAACCCAGCCCCTCTAGCATTAAAAAAACCTTATGCAACTCTTCATTATATTGCAAAACCAGCAGGAAACACACTGTTTTCTTACTTAACACTTAGCATTTAATCCCRCAGAAACGTCTATTTTCCATAATGCTCTAAGAAAGAAAAACTTAATAGAGGATGTCTGTCACAAAGAAAAGTTAAATCCATTGTTAGTCCTTTCCTTTATGGGTAAACCTTGCATTTTTACAGAAGCATGAAAGAATAATTATTCAGAAAATGAGCCAGGCTAGTACTTAGGAAATTTATTCAGACATACATGAGAAGTTCATTGATCAAAAATTTTTTTTTACATTAAAAAGTCTCCTAGAAGTTAAAAATAACAGGAAAGATGTGCTGAAATAAAACCTAACCGAATCAATTTGTATTTGCTACATCTTCAACTTTAGCTCCTCCACTTCTATTCTACTTCTTCCACCTTTGATATACTTGATATTTTTAACCATTTATCATTAATATAGACAGTCAAGTAGATGATATAGTACTTCTTCATAAATCTCAGAAACACATATCCCTTTAACTCAACATTTTCTATTAAATTTGTCACTACCTAGCATACCCCTATACACAGTAGAAAAAATTTACCCAGTAACACCTCCATTAATATTGACTCATTACTAGTCCAGAGCTAAAAACTTGTGTTTTTTTTTTAAACCTGGGCAGAATAGGCAACCAAGAGATACACCCTCCACCGTATGCCTTTTGAAATACTCTCTCAGTGCTCCGTAGGTCCACACCCTTTTTCATCATGAGACACAGAGCGGCAGGAAACCTATTCTTGCCAAAGCTASTTAAAGGTTCCTTCTCTTAGCAGAGAAGGAAGACCTGACTCTACCTCTCCCTTTGCAGCTTTGGTTCACAGAACTTTTCCAGTACAGCTCAGTCTTTAGGAATCCCTGACTCTTCAAGTTACGCCCGTTTGTCAGGAAACATCAGCCACCCCATTAACACCCGCAGTTCTGATTGTCTAGCAGCATGCTCAGGGTGAAAACAGTAAGTTAAAGTCCCTGCTTCTTACACACATCTCGTCTCTCTGATTTTTATGACTTTCCTTCAAATGCCAATGAATGCATATTCATGAAAACACTCCCCCAAACACACTCCAGCCTTCCATACAGATCTATACATTCACACACTTTCTACAGCACTCTGTTCACACACAGGTATCCATAAACTCCCGCATATACACACACGCCCTATACCGTTAGCCTTTTATTGCATGCATACATACAGAAGTGTGTGAACACGTTTACACCCTCAACTCCTTTACTCACGCAGTCTTACCAAATCTTAGGCACGAACACCATCCCTCCCAACATATAGCACACAGAGGAACCACTCTACTTTCGCCAGGCAAGAGTCTTACACCCAAGCCCTATACACACTCATTACACACACGCTTACAAGCAAGSACATATCCAAGCACACCAGAACCCTCCCCACATACGCATACACACTAGATCTCAGGAACACAAACGCCAGCCCTCCCTACGTAAGTGTAATGCATAGAGAGACTATCCTCCCCCCCTACACACCGGTCCTACACACACGCCCTCCATTGTGTATACATACGGCTCGTTCTCCGGTCACATAACGGCCTCCCTAGGCACGCACACCGTTTGTGTTATTGCATACCTACATACAAAAGCGCACATGCACGCGTGCACACATATACCCACACACCTCTGCACACTCATGCGTGCCGCCCTCACACGTGTGTTATACAGAGACACCCCTCCACACACACACACACACACACACACACACACACACACACACCCTCCTCCCTGCATCCCCCCGCCGCCTCCCCGGCCTCCCGGCCGCCGCCCAGTTACCGGTGAGGTTGCGCAGGACGGTGCCGTGCGCCCACAGACTCAGCACTTGCTGCACTGACAGGTTGATCATGGAGTTGTCTCCCGTTTCCACCTTCATCTTAGCGGGGGGCCCGACGGCCTCTCCTTCGCCGCGCCTCAGCCGGGGGGCACGAACAGCAGCGGCGCCCTGAGGACGGGGAGGCCCGTGGCCTCTCGCCGCCGGGCTGCGGAGCGGGCGGTCAGCAGCGGCGGCGAGGAGAAGGAAGAGGGCAGGAAGGCGGCGAAGGGGCCTCGGCGCGGCGGGGGAGACATCGAGGACGGCGACAGGGGCAGAGGGGGCGATGGCGGCCGGAGGGAGCCGGGCGGTTGGGCCAGCCACTGACGCTCCCCCGCGGCTCAGGAGCAGGGCCGGGCGGCCCCGAGGTGCGACCCGGTGGTGGGGGCCGGCGGCAAGGCCCGCACGAACCCCATCGCCTCCTTCCTCAGCAGTAACGGCCGCCGCCGCCGCCTCAGTAACGACATCGCCACCCCGGTCACTGGCATCACCTGGGGAGGGGGCGGGGCGGTCGCGAGGCTCCCTCGCTCACGCGCCCGCGGGCAGCTCCATGGAGCGGGGGGGAGCCGCGCGTGCAGCAGGGCGGCGCGTGCCGCCCGCGGCTCCCGGCGCTAGGCACCAGCTGCTGCCGTAGGGGAGGGGGGGAGGGAGGTCGCGCGGGCCAGCGCTGACGGCCCTGCGCACGCGCAGGGCGAGGCGACGGGGAGGGTGGGAGCCGCGACTCCCTTGGGTGTGGAAGGGGCAGGGTCCCAGGGACCGTTAGGTAGCGCACGAGTCGCGCACCTCTCTCTGATTGGCCCTCGCCATAGGGACGGGCTCACCCCACGTGCCCGTGGCACCGCCCCCTCGCCGCCTGGGGCATTATTGCCGTTGCGGCCGCACCGCCCCACCCCCACCCCCACCCCCACCCCGTCGCGCTGCTGGCCCTGCTCACCTGCTTTCTGGGGCTGAGCGGGACCCTGAATGACGTTACCGTTATTGTTTTGAGGAACAGAATGCAATATCGAAACACAAAACTCCAGAATACAAGTTTTAGCCTTTCCATGGCTCTCGCCTAGGGGGTTCAGGCCCCCCTGCCTCCGCTTCTCAGCTGTGAGGAGAAGATGAGCGTGGCGAGTTGATTATAAGACACTGGCAACGAGCCGCGCAGGGGGGACGGGGCAGAGGCAGATCGAGGCAAAAAGCGACAAGAAAACAAGAAGAGTTTCGGGAGTGGCTGAACAACCTGTCTCACTGTGGAACCCACATTCCCAAATCTTAATATTCCTCTTCTATAACCCTCCCCCCCCCGCTCCGTTCCCTTTCATCCTTATCTATATTAACAGTTAAATTAGCTGTAACATATTGTCAAGGTTGAGGTTGGGTGTGGGCAGCTGCTTAGTGTGGCACACTGCCCCAGTGATACGTTTCCTGCACGGTGCTAGGATAGTTACTCGAATACTCCAGGAGATCTTCCAGGCTTCTCCCTCCACACCCACTGCTTCCCTCCAGCCCCTCTTGCCCTCAGCTCGCAAGCATCGGCTCTGCCATCACTGAAACTACGTGAGGGCAGAATTTTGCTTGGGAAGCCTGGAGCTGTCTGAGTTGAAGTGACAGCGGCGTGTGCAGCAGAGGAGCTGATCATCCTGAGGCAACATCCAGGCAATGCTGCACGACATTTCTGTCTGCTCTTTTGAACTTAAGAGATATACAGCCAATGCTATTGTAGATTAAACCCCTCAAAAGTTAGACAGTACAAGAAAGCTTCAGTGAATTTTAATTCTGTAACCGTACTTCACTCCTAGTTCTTTTGCTTTATGTACATATAATAAAAAAAAATGTGATCTTTAGTTAAACACTGCCTCTTTCAAAGCAGAGGATTGATGGCGCTTGCTGATTTAAAGGACGGTAATTCTTTTCCCTTGTTCTTAAATATATGGCCCTAGGCAATATTTACTACACACATTTTCTCAGTGTATGTCAGCATACCTTGAGATGCAAGGGGTTGGGGAGGTAAAACAATTTGCAATTTATAGATGAAGAGCCATGACAGATAAATCTACTAATATCCTGTTCGATACAAATGACGTGATTTTTCAGCCATACTACTATATGCTGTTTAGTTCAGAGGACAGCTTCCATAGACTTTTATCTATGCAGCAGGCAGTGCTTAGCATTTCTGCAAATGGTTATCAAGTCAGACATTGAGAAACACACAATTAGTGACTCCCTAAAAGTCTCTGGGTGTGAGTGATTTAAGCACTATATCACTGGAACAGAGAAAGAATCCAACTGCCAGGCTGGGTCCCACTCCCATGATCAAATAAGGTTCTTCCTCTTCCTGCAATCCATTATTGTAGCAACTTACAGTTGTTAATTCAGGCCCGTCCTACAGACAACAGTCTCCTTCATTACACAACAGTGATTTATTCTCAGAGAAAAATTATTCCATACTCTCAGAAAAAATAGTGTGCCATTTATGTTGCAATGCAAAACATACAATGGGGAGTTTAGAAACAGTTATTTTGGTTTGTTCTTTTTAACTCCTGCATGATGAACTTTAAGAAAGCAAAGCTTTCTCAGGGCACTTTAAAACAAACCCTAAATCTGACTGTATTGTAGATCACTGCTTCATGAACAAGGATGCCTCACCGGCCACTGTGACACCAATCAGAGGAACTCTGAGATAAAAGGAAAAGTAACATTTTTTGAACATTTTAATTTATAAACCCTATTGGAATTTACTGTCAGATGTCAGAAAGACAGTCTATTAGATGAGAGACATGTGTGGAAGTATGCATATAGCTCTGTATATAATACCTCACTGCTGCCCAGTGACTTTTCAACCTTCACACTGATGATTTTTGTATTCCATCCAAGGAAGGATGCATTGGGAATACTGGCTTTGAATCACTTATGTCCAGAGCTTGTTAAAACACACTCCACAAAGCTTATGTTTTATAACAGAGGTACAAAGAACTCATTCACCTAGAGGGCAATTGAATATTGCTATGAGGAATACTGCTCTAGTTCCTAGACTTTTATAATATCTGCCGGGGCCTGTGCTTTGAGGTTGCACAGATTGCTCTCTCCCTAGAGACAGAGACTCTGAAAATTTTCTAGGCCTAGGCCTGGGGATTATTCTGCGGCAGAGCAGGGACTGCAGGTGTCCAGACACACCTCTGTAAAGACATCTCTCTAGAGGTGACAGAGCCACCTCCCTAGAACAGGCTTCCCTCCCCAGAGTGAGCCTCTGAGAGCACAGCCCAGATTCTGCTGAAACTCCACCAAAGAGGTTGTCAGACTTCAGGTAGGCAACATCCTATTCTCAATTAATTGATCATTTTCTGATCAAAGACAGCCAAAGCACTTAAAGAAGCTCTGTTCACAGTGCAGAAGCGATAAAGGGACAGAGACTCATCTCACAAGGCGCTTCTCATTTATTCAACTTCTCTGCAGTCCCATCATTACTCCTTTTGACATCTACCTCTGTTCTTATGTTTCCTCATTTTCTCAAGTTCTTTTCCTTCTTGTCACTGGATCCCACAGTGGTTCCACTAACACTCATTGCTCCTTTCTTCCCTCCCTTCTCGTCTATCACAGCCCACACCATGACTCTTGGCATAGTACCCAGTTCTACCCTTGGTCTCCTCAGTGTTTCATCACAATCTGCTTTTCAGCTCTTGCAGCCCCCCCTTTCCCATGCTTTCCATAGTTTTCCATCTAGTGCTTCTCCAAGTAACTTGTAACAGACCTTCTCTCTCAATGCTGCTTTTCCTGTTATGTTTGTTTGGGTTTTGAAAAGTTCTTATTGTCCCTGTGTTTTCTCTCTTTTGCATCCCGTCCCATGCCTTTTTATTACCTGCTGAATGGGTGAGCTGGACACAAATTTGGAATGCACTTTTTTGTTATATAAAAATAAGGCTATCTGGATCATATATGAAATTATTGTAAAAATACTGACACAAGCAAAAAAAAGTGGAGCATGATAATGACATTTCCCGACAGCACAAAGCTGGGATGAAGATGCAGGAAGAACTTGAATGAAGTAGGAGAAACAAGCAAAATTCACTATTACAATCTGTAGCTTCACACTAGTGGAGACTGATGGCCAAAATTCTGTCTTCAGAAAGAGCTCATCAGGGAGAAGCTGCTGAAGCTGTGACCTAGGGGGAGAATAAGGCCCAAAACAAGGCAAGCAAGACAGTGATGGCCAGAAAGATCTTAAGGAAGAGCAATCACAAGAGGCAGAGCTGTAGATAAGGCAGAAAAAGAAAAATAAGAACATGATCTTAGTATTTTATCAGGTACTTTCTTGAAGTATTCACGATGAAAGTGAAGAACTAGCCCTTTTGTAACAGCCTGGTGAGATCTCATCTGAAATACTTCATACTATTGTGGTACCTTGTGATCAGCAAAAGGAATTAAAGCCAGGCTAGGCACAGAAAAGGACTTCTGGAAAGATGAGAGAATGTATTGCATAAGACGGGACTGAGGGAGCTTGTTGACTGTTTTAGCTTGGCAAAATGAAGGCTGCCAAGCTAAGAGGGGGTATAATTGGTGCCTATAAATACCCTGCAGAAGTAACCACTAGTGAAAAGAAGCTATTTAAAAGACAGCGTCAGGAA
>NW_020448442.1:347259-447712 GCF_003343035.1 Apteryx rowi | reverse complement strand
GGCCCAACGGTCCCGCCGCGCGGCCCAACGGCTCGGTCGCCGCGCGGCGCAACACGCGCGAAGGGCGCTGCCTTCCAAGCCTGAGAAAGGGGCGCGCACCCGGTGCTGAAGCAAACCGTGCTACCGTAGCACACTGTAGGGGAAGTGCGGCAAGGGGTTCATTTTAAAAGAAGTCTGCTTTCCCCTGGGTTGTGCCCAGAAGCGTGGACACAAGCAAAGAACACCAGCAGGAATTTTGCTCAGCAGCTAGCAGAATATTATGAATAAGAAATAAACGTCCGAATGGTAAGTGCAGAGAGTTGTGATGGAAATTGCATTCAGTTACACTCATCCACCTGGCAAACAGGAAAAAAACCCCAAAACACTAGTGACTTTTGAGTCATCTCTTAATTCAAATATTGACTGAGAAAACCAATCATGAGCACTCTTCAAGCTGAAACACGATTGCATTTAAAAATTGTATCACTATTATTAATAAGCCTTAGAGACACCTGACTATGCACTCTGTTAAGCTTATAAGAGATAACTAGGTAAACAGGCTTGTGATAATTAGGTCTTTAAGGCTCAGGTCTGCCCTTAGAAATATGAACATACAGATGAGAAAGTCTGCATAAAACTGCCGAAAACTTACACGAGGACTAATCTTTATTCCAGAAGATCTCACTTTCTTACAAGCATAACTTCTATTCCCCATTACCCTCTCTGTAGTTTCAAGGTTTGGAGGATTCTTTGAGCTGCATGAATGTGAAACACTACAAAAAGCTTGTAAACCATGACTTTTCAAATGAGGAAAATTAATTTTACAGGTGGAAAAGCAGGGTCAGCTTAGTTTCTCTGCCCTATAAAAGAGTAGAACATGTCTACATAAGCTGTTTAGAACTTATATTATTACTTTCCAAAGCTGAAGGAATAATGATAAACTTGGTTGGAAAGCTTTTGGCTGAATCATTTTATGTTAGAAAAGGCAATATTGTTCAAAATGAAACAATTTATGAATTCACATCTTTTTAGCGAAATGAACAACAATGATGATCCTGTATTGCCATGTTTTGAAATAGATGTTTCATTTTTGCATCATGAAGTCATTTTTTTGTCACAGTAAATGGTCAAAATCCAAACAGTATATTTTGGTCACCTTGAAGAAAAAAATTTCCACTAAAGTTTTTCTAACTAGAGTTAGCCATGCAGATTGTCCCACTGGCACTGCAGTTGAAGATTTATTAGAGACAGATTAGTTTTACTGAATGGATAGCCCCAGCACAGTTTGGACACCCAGAAATCATTTTTCCACTTCAAAGATTTTTTTTTTGTTAGCCTATGATTCAAGTTGCTGCCAAGACAGTACCAAATGCAGATAGCATATGAATACCTCAGACATTAGCAACAGATTTTTGCATACTTCTCCACCTTTAAGACCACCAATTTATGCCCAGCAGTTACTACTCAGTCAGAAAAATTGGCAGCCAGAGTTAGTTGTGGCTTGAGAATTGGGTCATTCAAAGATACTTGGCCTTGTAATCTCAGCTCTTAAAAGGCTGAAATGCGATCTCAGCCCCCAGTCTTGATGATGGATGAAGATGCCTTGACAGCAATGTAGGAGAGGAAGGAAGTAAGGTGACATCATAGGCTAAATATTGCAACTCTTCCCAGCATGAATACAGCCTCACAGGTTGATCTAAACCACCAAAAACATTCAGAACTGGCTTCCAAGGCTATAGAAAGTATTCTAGCAAGGGGGAGATTGCAGTGCGCAGAAGACTTTTCTCATGTGCCAGTAGATGGAGCTCTTTATTATTAAAGATCTCTGCACAGCGAGCTAGACACTGTTAAATTTAAGACTTCTGCAAATGTAGGTAACATCTTCCTCCCACTACCATGACTTGAGTGAGACATTTGTAATGTCACTCTTTTATTTTTGTAGAAGATAAATTTGGATGTTGTTTCTCTGTAATATCTGTGAATGGTTAGACTCTTCAGTTAAACTCTCATTTTTTAATTAAAGATTTGAAAGAAAAAAAGTTGGCTTAGTAGTATCAAAGTATCCCTCTGTAAAAGTCATTGACTTTAGCAGATAGTTTGTATGCATTAAAAAACCTTAAAGATTGGACCCATCAAGACATATGTATAAAAGTCCCACCGACTACTCTGAAAAGATATGTGAACTGATGTTATAAATAAACTACTGTGTAAACCTGGGATCTGAAATTGTTTAAAAGAGCAAGCAACATATTTTCTTTAAACAAGATCACCACTGAGGAAAGTAAGACTTTCTCCTACCGTCTTCTGGATACATACAGGAGTGTGTACACACACACACACACACACACACACAGAGGAGTGTGTACACACACACACACACACACACACACACAGAGTCAGGCCTRTTGTTAGTGTCACCTCTGCTACTTCTTTTCAAAGGATACACACACACACACGCACACACACAGAGTCAGGCCTRTTGTTAGTGTCACCTCTGCTACTTCTTTTCAAAGGATACACACACACACACGCACACACACAGAGTCAGGCCTATTGTTAGTGTCACCTCTGCTACTTTTCAAAGGATTCATTTACTCTGTGTGAACACCTCTAAAGCAATTGTTTCTTATGATTAAGAGCATCATCAGTGTTAACACTGAAGACTGAGTTATCATTTGTATTTCCCTCTTTAGGCTGTTTGAAAGCAGGCAATTACACATGAAAATCATCTTCAGAAAGTATAGTCTAGAGGAAACAAGCATCTTTCAAAACACGGATGAAACTAATTTCACTGTTCCCCCAGGATTTAAGGATTATGTAATAATGGGGAACAATCCCTGCTCCTTTGTTCTCTTCAGTACCACTTCAAAAAGGTCATTTTGCTAAAATGCAAAAAGCTTCCTACAGATTTATTTCTTTTATTATAGTTTTTTTCGCCAATTATTTTTTAAATAAAGTACCAGACACATGAGAGATCCATGTCAACAAAATGATGCATGATAGTCAAGTGGGATGTCTTGTATGCTTTGGTCATTAGCTAGCAAGGTCAAGCAAGTAATTAGCTTTGAAATACCCTGTTTTTAAATTCTGRAAGTTTGTTAGAGAAATCTGTTCCTTCATTAAACTATTTTTCATTTAACCTTCACATAAGCACATTTTTGTCCAGACMGTATTTAGGTTTGTAGATGTAGCTTCTATATACAATCCTAAATACTGGGATCTTTGTTTTGCAACACATATTTGCATTTTTTATGATTCAGAATTCAGAAAAACTCAGCTTGTATGTTTCATTGAAATATCTTGAACTTCAACCTGCACAGTTAAAGTAATACCTGTATGTATGTATTTATTGTCCACAGGACACTTACACTGAGCTCTACCCCATGTCTTGGTTGCACCTCAATCAGTGAGCTATTGAGCAGACAGAAGATGAAACTTGAACAAAGCAGGGCTTTTCCTCAGTACTTCTAGCCGCCGCCCCCCTCCCAAGGCAGTTGTGCCTCACACAGATAGCTTCTGTGCTTTGCAATACCACAGTAAGTTTCTAAACAGGTTCTTCTCCCACACTGATCTAACATCCGTTGAAATAAACTGGAAATATCAAATTGATTTCAGTGGACTTCACAGTCAGCTCTGAACAGCAGAATTATCTCACCTTATCATATTTTTTTATCTGACAACTTAAACTACCTGTAGTAAGACTATGCATTATAGATATTTCTAGAGATTCAGTTGCTGTAAGGAAGAAAAAACTTCCTTGTTGTCAGTGAGGACCACTGGTACATATTTTTATTCCTCTATGCCATAGATCAGTTTTATCTAGTCTTACACAGTTCTTGATTAGCCCAACATGTTTGCAGTGCTAATTGACATAACCTAATTGCCCATTTTATCAATATACTGTCTACTTCAGATAATATATTTTAGGGTATTTCCTTCCCTTTTTTATAGAAGCATAACTGTGTTGGCATCATTTCTGTATCTGCCCTGATTCCCCTAGCCCTGCCACAATCCCATAAAATTCAAAATCTGGCTCTTCTCTTGATTTTAATTTACTGGTTAATTTGAAATTTTTGCCACCACCACAAGTGTATATCATCAACTCAGACCACCCTTTGAATGCCTGAAATTTTCAAGCTGTTTTAGCAGGTCTTTGAATTCCTGTCATCCCTTCTATTTTCTCTCTTGCTGCAGGTATAAAGTAATTTTTTCTTTTTGTCTGCCCTAATTCATTTTGCTCAACACTGCAAATCATACCTTTGGAAAAACATAGTTGTGTGGCATTTTTGTACAATTGACTTGAACTGTGAACTAGGACAGGAACATCTGCTTTTGCCTGCAGATAGTAGAGGTAATAGTGGAAGATAACTTTGGAGTTACAAGAAAGGGAATTGCTTCTTCTCACCTCACTGTAACATGGTGGGCTAACTTCACTCAGTGACAGCAGATCCAGAATTTTTAAGCCAAATGTTACAAAAGCTGGGATTTTCAAACATGTTCTAACAGGGTTTGCCTAACCTGTCCTTAAAGGCTTCCCATCATTCCACAGTCTCCTGAAACAACTCTATTCCAATGCTTCTCTGCCTTTTCCATTAAAGATGGTGTTTCTGTATAACTGATTTTGGATTGTTTTACCATCAACTTGCCTACACAAGAAGGAATCACTAATATAGCATAACTTATTACAGAAATCAGCACAATCTCTGCACAAGGCTATGGAAACATACCTTTTGATGCAAATGTGGCTTATTTTGGCTTAATTAAGCCAGCTCCCATTTGACACAAGCTAGCAAGAGCTGATAATATACCGAAATAAGAACATCTGTGCAGTGTTTTGCCTCCATTGCCTCCAACTATGAATGGGTTTACAATTCTCACTGTTTTACCAATGCAACCTTCTTTAATAGATATTCCTTAAATCAGTTGTAAATGGTACAGTACACAATACAGACCTCATATTTTAGTTTTGTAAATTATTATAGTCAATTTACAATATGCTGTATCTTGACACTTTTTTTTTAATCACTGTTCTGAGGAAAAGAAAACCAAAGGCATATGAAACCACACGTACTTGTAATTGTTAAGCCAGTAAATATTGTTTGGATCAGATCTTGACACTTCTGAAAATTCTGTGTGTATGATCCATTCACACACCTGAAAGTTTCTTCTTAGTGTTCATTTGTACCGTTGGACTCTTCAATAATACTACTTCTAAAGAGAGGAAAAAACAGCAGCGTAATTACAGTACGTAACAAGGAATCAAGAGACATAGGATTTCTTTCTAGATTAACCTCATGTTGACAGGTAAGTCACACAAGCAGATTCCCATTATACAGTGTCATAGTTTGTGAATAGTCCTCTTGTCTACAGCGGGTCTCAGGACTTGGATATTACTCAAAACACAAAAAAGTCTCCAAATTGTACTTGTAAATCCTTTGGGTTTTGGTTTCTCCAATTAGAAAACACAGATAGCATTACTTGTGAGGCTTAATTCACTAACAGTTTAAAATACATTGAAAGATTCAGATAGATGGCACAGAGAGTATAAAGTATTGCCAGAGATTAATACTTTCAAGGCAGCTTTGTTATTTTTCTGGCTACCTGCCCACAGTGCTTGGCAAGCAATTTAATACCACTGGTAGTAGAAATATTTGATTTACTGGACCCAAGAAATGGAAAAACAAAGTGAGTACTTCATCAGGCCCATTCTAACACCCTGTCCAGAAGCATTCTTTCCAATCCCTTCCAAGTGAGCTATCATGATACTCCATGGATATTAAGAAAAGGGAAGGAAACTTAGGTGAGGACAGGAAGTGTGCTTTCCCACCCAAAGGATGGTCAGTGCCTTATCCATTAGGTCTAGGCTCTGCCTCCCTCTATGATTTGCTGCAAGAAATCACCTCCTTCTTTGATGGGGGGAATAATTTGCAATTTGGTTGTAGAGATCACCTAGCTGGTAGAGACTTAAACTGAGAAGTCCACACAGAGCAACAGTATTTTGGCTACTCACTGTCCTGGGTCCAGAAGCAGTCTAGCTACATTTGCATGGGCCTGTGTGTGGGAGCAGGAGCTCTGCCTTCTGCTTCTTTAATTCTCCTGCACTCCTAGTTCAAGGATTAGTGCAGGCTGAACTGCATGAAAGTGGTCTACATCCACCTGCATGGAAATGCCATAAATCAGGCATATTTTGCAAGCAAAACATACCCATTTTCACTGCCAGGCCTTGTGTCCAAAGTCCTAAATAAATAGAGGTGCAGTTTCACAATCAGTTTAAGCACATCTAAGGCTACACAGACACTGAAAATGGCAGTCTCACACTCTGTCCCCCAGGCCCTCCACTGAGCCTGCACTGGCAAGGCTGTGCACTGAGACCAGACTGGTAAACTGAGTGGTTTGAAAACTAATTTTCCTGTAGGAGAGGGAGAGAAGGAGTAGTTAGGGTGGCTTCATGCTTTCAATACACTTGTGGATGGTTCTATACACATGTATGTCCTAAGTCTTTGCTTTGAATGACAACAACCGAAGAAAAAGATATTACAAAACTTATCATTGCTAGGAATGTCGGGACCTGATCCAAAGTGGCAAAGAATACTCCCAGCTTACATGATGTTACCTTTTGACTGCACCAATTGCTATGGCCCTGCCCTAAAAAGAATCCAACTCCTGATCAGATGCTAAAGACTATCACGGAAACATTTTGTTTACCTTTTGTTTATTTGGTAAGGAGCAGAAACAGTGCAATAGGATTAATGCATACAAGTGGCAGTAATCACAGAAATGACAACACAAAATGTAAACATAAGGTGAACATCAAAGTTAAACAGGTTTGCTTGAAATGTACACTGAATAATGAATCCACTTTTTAACAGTCCATGACTCAGGAAAAAAATAAAATCAGGAATAGTCTTGCAATAAGAAAAGAACCACAACTAATTCAGTAAGTTGTCTTCTGCAAATAATTTTCATGTTCCTACTTAGGCATGAGGAGAAAATCTGACTGGTTTCAGTTAGACATTTGCTGTCCTGTCCTCAGATAATATTTGAGAGTTGAGATAACAGGAGTGAATGTGTACAAATTTTGTACATTTTAAGAATATTAACTGAAGCCAGGAATAAACTATTCTCTGATGGAGGTCTCAGACCTGCTTAACAAAGAGAAAAACTGAAGCAGATACTTCCCAAGGGAGATGCATACATCTGAACTCTTCCAGGCTTTCATTACTTGATCATAAAACTGGCCAAGAAGAGATTAAATTTCATTTACTGAAACAGATTGTAAAAGGAAAATGTCTCAGCATTCTATCCCTTGTCGGACAGATTCCATAACAGAGAATTAGCTAACAGTTAATCTTACAATGTGTGTACATGTTCTACCTCACATCTGAAAGAGGAACTTGGTGAATTTGCAAAACAAGGAGAAGCACACGTTAGTCCAAGTTCTCTGTTTGTGTCAACCTTTATGGGTAAAGCAGTGCTATGTGTCAGAACATTAGAGAAAGGGTTTTAAGTGTTGGTTTCCACTTCTCACTACATAACATGAAAAAGTACCCTTTCTGTTTCTACTTTTTAATATGGGGGCAGACAAATACAGCTTCCATAAAAAGCACGGCGGTAATATAAGTGCTAATAGTATTACAGATGTGTTGCTAACAAAATCCTACTGACTAGGGGCTGGACATTGTCTGGGTTATGCCAGCATGAACCCTGGCACAGAGCCTTCTAGACAGACTGTCTGTCTGGAGAGGAAGTCGGAGTAAGTGGCTTCAACCTTCCTGCAGCCAGAGCTACCAAAGGAAACCAGTGCTGTTCAGAAACCGGATGATGTTAGCTGAAGAGGGTTGTGCCGCCAGGGTGCAATGATTCAGCTCTGTCTACTGGCAGCCACTTCTGCCAGAGCTCTTCTGGAGGGCTGCCCAAGACTTACGGCTGCCCAGCCTTCATCCATCCTCCTTTCCATTCTGCAGGACACAGTACTGGAAACTCCATAACTACAAGACTTGCCCAGGTTAAGGTGTGCACTGAAGATAGATCTTAATGTCACTGCTTGCCTTCTTTTAGGATGTATTCCTCCCTGCAATTCTCCAGAGCTGTACAGAGCACTTTTCAAACCTCTCTGTCACTTACAGCTCACCTGCTTCTAAACGTTTAGAGGCAATGCACTTTCTCCAACAGCATTTGAAAGAGTCAGACTCTCAAAGTCTCTGTGGTGACTATTCCTAGGTTCTATTTAAAACAAAGTTAAACCATCATTTAGTTGGAAATTTAGGCTATTCCTATAGGTTTCCAATAGATGCTGCTTTGGCCATAGTGTCTTTTTGGCTGTATTAATTTCATTCTGGCTCCTGCAAGTAGAGGCCATTTTTTTATGCTGGGGGCTTGCTGATTATATTATGGTTTGCTTTTGCAATTATGGAGGTATAGCTAAGAAGAGGAATTCACTGCTAAGTGAGGAGATCAGTGCAAGGTTAGAACATCACTCAAATTTCCAGTCTGAGCTGAGATCTCATTGGTGGATAACACAGGCAGGACCTGATGCCTGAAAGTGGTGAATTATATCCAATGCTCTCTCATAACCTAACAAACTAGTTTTTCAGAAGGATTTCATAGCAAAATGTAATGGTAGTGATGGTAGCTGTGACGAGCTAAAGGACATAAGCAATTCAAGGGAGAGGCAGAGATAACAGCAATCAACTGACAAAACTGAAAGACAACATTGTTAAAAGAATGCAAGAAAGAGAATTACTTTTGTGCAGAAATATACCTGACTACATTACAGGTGACATTCAGTGTACAAAGGGGGTGAAAATTGCATAGCTGCTGGTTGTCCTTTGTAGATAAGAATGATCTCATTGGTATATGCAATTGTTCCATTTGAATATGCAGTAATTACAAGCACTTATTTCCATCTAGACCTTCCAAGATGTTCTTCTCTACAGGAATAATATGGGTTGAATGGGATGGAAAGTCTGCTCTTTATATAATCAAGTACAGAGCAAGGACAATGTCTTCTTACTCTGCCTTGCAACAAATTTTTTACTGAGAGGTAAGCTACCTTGCATTTATAGCTGTGCAAGAATGCATTCACAGCCTGTTACTGCAGGTTAACTTAGAGGCTGTGAATGCAACTTTACCTTACTCTGTGGTAACTTGTGTAGCCTTCATACTGATCCTAATGACCGCAGCTAAAACATAACTGAATTTTCACAGGTAGCTAAGGAATCACAAATGAACTCTGGATCCTTTTCAGCTATAGCTTGAAATTTCATAATTTAATTTCTAATGAGGCTGGTGAAGTCAAGATCTCCAGGGAGCTGGCATCTTTACCTCCAAGTGTCTTTTCCACAGCTCTGTTCCAAAAATACAAGGATCTGCAAGTTGCTTTAATCATACTAGTGCTGTTGAACCTGTTAAAGCTCAGACAAATATGATGTCAACTGCAAGCCCAGCAGGGCACTTTCAGGAGCTCAGATTTCTTTAAATTACAAAAACACGTTCTTTACAAGGAGCAGCAGACCTTTAATGTCAATATTTCATAATCCAGGTCACAGTTAGTTTTTTCACCCTGTACTTAGAATATCAATCTTAGCTTGGTTGACCTAACACTGCTGTACAGATGTCAGATGTAGAATATTCTGCAGAAACATTAAGCAGCATAATTAAAGGACCTTGTGACTTTTGAATCAAGGCCAGTCTTACCCTGTTCATGTTCAGTACCTTATAGAAGATAATTATTTTGCATTAGAATTTCTTTTAGAAATAGATAAGATCAATCCCCTTCATGTTGCTTTTCGATATGCAGCATAGACTATTGTCACTTTGGGCACTGGTGCCATCATATGGGAAAAGCTGATCATATCCAGACTCAGTAAGAGCAAAGTATTAGATAGATCTTAAAAGAAACAGAAAAGAGAGGCAGGCAGAGGGAAGGGGAAAGATCCTCGGCTGGTATACATTATGTTATGTTTCATCTTTTACTAGAGATCTTACAGTTATTACAAGGTGCTAGGAGATGTTTTGTAGCCTCTGGTGTATGAAATAGATCAATGTGTCGTCTGATATTTGATCACCTTTGATTGCGGGGGTATACTCTAAGAATTCAAAAGAAATGTAGAATGTGTGTGGTAGACGGACAGTTTCTGACACCTCAATTACTTCACTCTGTAACAGGCTCCAGTATTTCCAGTGATGCTATTTGGGAAGTAAGCAACTGTTCAGTGGAGCTTTCCCTGCCAAAGCATTAAATAGTGGACTCCAGTCCTCAGTGCTGAAATATGTATTTCAATATAAATTTTTTTTCTAGGATGCTAATTGGAAGAACTCAACAACAAAAATAACTGACATAATATTGTGCTGTTTTATAGCCACCTGGACAGATGAGTCAGAGTAGCTGTGTTTGTTTTCTGTAGAACACAGCCACATTTGGCCTTTTCTTTCAGGCAGATGGGACTAATAAATTTTACATAAAATTGTCGGCAGCTTTAAACATAGCCAGATAAGAAATGCAAAGAGGCCAGATCCAAGGAGGCATATTTAAAGAGTGTAGTCATGTTCAGACTCAGTTTTCAAAAGATGGTTGCAACATGAAGTGTGATCACATAAACCCAAAGGGTGAAATGCAGCACCAGCGTGAGTAGTCCAGAGACATACTAGTCAGTAAGTGGTTCCAAGTAAGCCAGAGGGCTAGGGCTTAGATGGTACACAAGTATTGCCTAGGCTTTAATCAGGTTCTCCACATAAGGCTGAAATGTGATCCTCCACAAGAACTGAAACATAGAAAAACACATTTCTGAAATTGTTCTATTTATCATATTGATTCCATGTCTTACTGTTGTGGTGCCTGCTGGATTTTACATGAGCCATGGTTTCAATAAAAGAACTCTATGGCAAGTCTCAAAGTTACCTTAAACACAAATGCCCCAGATGAGCATCAAGTTTGAATAATGAGCTCTTTGCAAAACTAACATCACAGTTACTATCACTAATACACTGTCTGTAGTCCAAATGTGTCTTCATATCAATAACGTAATAATTCTACAAGCCTAACAACACTGTTTTCCAGTCAGCACCTACAAACCTGTAACTTTAGATGTTCTAATGGCAATCTCCTGAATTTACTCAGAATTCATCTGTTTCTCATACCATACCACTGGGTACCACCATTCGCTATTCTAACCTCCATATCATCCAGCTGCAACTCATTTTGGCTCCTCTGCTGACTCAGCCACATGCCACCAGTGAATTGGAAATAAAGGTCAAATTTCAAGGCATGCTATCTATATCTCTTGGTTTGGAGATATACAATAGGTCCAGAAACATGCATGCTCTGCCTTATGCATTCTGTATTACTAGTCAGAAGGAAGTGATCCTACATAAGTTAGCATAGACTTTGGCTAAAATAAGATTTTATTTTCCTTTTTGGTTTACTTTGTAAAGGCATCAGGAGTATTGAGTTCAAGAGAATCTCTTTCTATCACAGACACAGAAATGGGACTGAGTAATTCTGCATAGGGTTTGTGGCTGGCATAGCAAATGAGAGAGAATTAACGTTTCATTGCCTAAGAGCCCACTAATGCAGCTGTAATTAACAATTGCATGCTGGGATGCCCAGCAGTTGTGATGAAGGAGACTTAACATGCATTTACTGCTGTTTGTTTTACAAGGCAGTATTTTAGCTGGGAAAGTTACGAGTATTTTAAGCTCACTGGGAGCCAGCAGCACAATTTGATTTCACAGACAAGTAACATTAGATCCTAGAAACATTTGGTCCAGTGGATATTGCTGGCATTGCTGACTGATGCTTTCTAAGAACACAGATTCTGTCATGTACCTTTACTTAGGGCACAAATTGCTTTCTCTCTTGATCAGTAGAGTGTTATTCTAATCTCACATTATTCAGTATCTATCACTGTAAAGGCCATCAAACACTTTCCATATCCCTTGACAGTTCTGTAAAGTATGGTTGGTTTCCCTCTGAAAGATTTATACTTCAGAGCAATTAGAATATTTACCAGTAAAGAGCTGACATTTAACCGGCACAGTAACTATGGAAAGCACATTGAAGCTGTGAGAGACGCTTGAATAGTCTGTGCACACGATGCAGGAAGAAAGGACAGTCAGGCAGGCTTTCCTTCTACAGGGCAATAGAAATTTGCTGAGCATCTGCTACATGTCTCTCAACTTCCATTCATACCTACAGAACTCAGCACATCACAGTTTCTGCCTTTGGAAAAGGAGAAGGGACAAGCATTATTCATAAGGATCCTGGAACGTGTTTTGGGAAGTAAACAAACGGTCTTTCTGAAACGTACAACCCAGCTGTAAGCAGAATCAGAACTCTATACCTTCCTAAGGCCTCTACTCCAAGTTCCAAGAGGTGCTTTAAACTTTTTTGGATGGGATATCAGTGCATCATCAGCTGCCAGTTTTGTGTGATTGTATCCAGAAAAGTCTCTTGAGCTCTTCCATGTCGCATCTGCTGGGGCACACAGGGATGTTCAGCAGCCTTCCATGTACTTTGACAGGGGAAACCATTCACCATGCTGCACCACAGCTGGTTGCACTGACACAGCTGAGAGGCTTGCATATGGCAGCACAGTCAGGAACAAGAGCCAAGAGTCTTCTTGGACCAACCTTGCCAACAAAGAAAATGCTTCAGGTAACTACATCCTAAAACTTACACATTTCAAGGAAAGAAGAGGAAAATAATCTTTGTTTAGGTTCAAGGGAGGACTTCATGCTCAGACATCTAGACAAAGCAGCTTGAAAGAGTGAGGGGGACTCCATTATGTGCTCACAAGAGGCAGGCTCTGTGATGGTTTACTGGTTGTATTTTTTTTTCCCTCCAACATTTTGACTTCATTGCTGTTATTGTTTAAATATCAACAAGATGCATGTTGACACAGGTACTCCAGATACAGAAGATCTTGCTTCTGTAATCTGTATTTGTTCCAAGTAGTGCTTTATTTTATGCATGCTGTCAGTTAATGCCCTAACTGCACTGGGACTATTTTCAGAGCAGGATTTAGGATGAGAAAAAATCTGTGATGTCTGGTCCAAAGGAGGAATCTAACTAAGTACACCTGAAACATCCTACCAAAAAACAGGCTTATTTGAGGATAAACTGTAAGAGCTTTTTAGTTTTCCCGGGCTTATTTTCTGGTAGCTGGATATTTATGGCTGCAGTTTTCTACTGTTTTTAGGTTGACACAAGAGGGAATACTCTTTGCTAATCTAAGTAATAGCTAAATGAACTAAATCATGTTTAAAGCCATATCACACTTTCTCAGTCTGGGCCTTCAGCACCTGCCACCTGTTATATTAAAAGAGGCAAAGCAGTCTAACTAAAGTAACCATAAACCATGGGAGAAGGCAGAAGGGAGGTAGTGTTAAATCAGCCTACATCTGTAATTTCTATCATGGGCGACATCATTCAACACTTCAAGGAAAAAGAAAGCAGGGAGATAACTCTGTGCAAGGCCACCATGAGATAAAAATACTTCATAACGGAGTGGACTGGTTAAGAAAAAGCTTTTCCTCTGACACAGTCCTTGTTCCCTATCTTTCTCCTGCTGAAGTAGAAACACACAGCCAAAAGCATTCACATAGCTGGCGAACTTATGTGAGGAGTTTGGTGTAAGAGTTGGGGCTGGTAGGAGATAGTGCAAATAAATACAAAGCGCATTTGATAGTGGTGGTGGCACATCACACATACTCTTTTCAGAGGAAGGAAAAATGAAGGAGAGCCCATTGTCTCTGCTTTTGTACATCTCATCCTCCCTCAGGCATTTACTTTCCAAGTGTCCTTTGCAGTTGCTTGTGGTATTAAGAGTGCTGAGCAGATCATTTGCCTGGCAAATGCTAGCCTGGCAAAGCATTAGCTTTTACCTCTTTTTTTATAGTGGCCTGAAGTCCTTTCTGCTGCCCTATCCTAAACTCCTAAATAAAATATCAACAGCATTACAGTGAGTCTTATCAGCCCAAAACTTCTACTGGTGCTAAATAATACCTACTTCATGGCTATAATTTTGCTGTTTTCTTATCCCTTCTGTTTTGCTAGGTCCATTTTGTTGACTAGAGTCTTCTGTGACACTAAGTTCTTCTAAAGTAGTTCTGCTTTGAGGATTTTATTCCAAGAACTTAGTTGTATTCTTTGCTATATTCCCAGACTGCAATGAGTAAGTAAGAGGTTGCATGGCACAGTGAACTCTGGTCAAAGGGTAACGCAAGCTGTCAGATCAAAACTACAGAGAAGTGAAATAGTAAGTTTGGTCAACCCAACTAAGTTTCTTGTACTATTCTGCTACCAATGTACCACGGGATCCTGGCTTAGCCCTGCTATTCCCCCTGGGAGCTCATGTTTTCCACAGACCGCCTCACCAAGAACTGGGAGAGGAGATTATTTCTCAAATGTGTATTCTAAGGATTAATTAACTGTAGTTTGCAGATGTTAATGCATTATTTGAGATCTTCCTTAGCATCATTTGAGCAATAAGTGTGTTTGTTTGTTTATGTGGGCTTTGAGAAATCAGAAACTTTCTTTTTTTAATGGCTTGCAAATTATGAGAGGTTTCAACCTAGCCAGAAAAATTACAGCTTTGAAATGTGAAGTACTAACCAAGGTCACTTCTGCAAACATAACCTTTGATTTTAAGAACTGGCAGAAAATGTTCTTCCCCATTTGTAGGTAGAGACTGTTATTACACATTGTACTGTTCAAAATCTTCTCAAAAAATCAAACCTCTGAATTTTGTAACTTTACTGCCTTAGAATTACATAAAGCATGCTGATATTAGGTAACATTGTAACCCATCTTGCCCAGTTTTAAGTAATCAGAAACATAAGGAGGCTTACAAAATCTTTCAGGTATGTGCCAACATAGCAAAGAAATTATTTAGCTTTTCTACTTTTGAAAGAAGTCCACTTTGCATGACTAACAGTCTATCAGACTCCTTTTGCAGCTCTTAGTTACTTATCATATCCCACTATTGCTTTTTTTTTTGGTCCCCTCCCTATCCAATTGCTGAAAACAAAACATTAGAACCACTGTAGGCATACTCCATTTCAGACTTCCTTCAAAGCAGAGATAAGACCAACACACCTTGCAAGACGTGCAGAAACTGTACAGATTTAACTAGTGAAACTTCTTCCCAGAGGTACAGCATTTTCATAGTGAAGGGCCTCCTTCACTCCCGTTTTAATCTGATGGGACTACAATGGAGAAACCTCGCCTGGCAGTATCTTGCTAAGGAAGGAAGGCTTCCTTCCCCCAAAGGAGGGTCAGTATAGGAGGGTCAACACAGGTCAAAACCCAGTTAAAAAAAAAAAATCAGAATCCAAATACTTACCCTCATAGAGCATGGGTACCCAATGCTCTATCACTTCATGATTCAGATGTATTGTGAACTGAACCTGAGATACAGTCCCCATCAAGTGCACTGGGATTGCTACTGTAGCCTCAGATGCCTTTTGCAAGGGTCTAATCCTGGATACAACATGGGCATTATCAGAACAACAATTAAGAAATCAGTGCCTTAGACAGAAGACAGAGGACAAGAATAATCTGCCCTTTGATGTTACTGGATGCATACAACAGAAATGTTCCCTAATCACTAGGAGACAGCACAAATTGCTGTGTGAAGAAAAGGGTTCATGAATCCTTACATGCCTCTTTCCCCACACCTACAACAGCTCCATGGGTTGTACTGGCTTGTGAATTTTGCTGGAAGCAAAGTCACAGGCTGTCTCTTTTAAGGCATTCTGCAGGTATCCTTAGGGCATCATCAAGCATTATAGCTCCAGAAGGAATGGCTCTAAGTGTTGGGTTGCTCTAACCCAACACCTATAGCACAAAGGGATACAAATTTGAACAGAGTTCTTTGTACAGGGGGGAACGGGAACACACACAATGCACCTGTTTCCCAGTCAGGACATTGGTTGCCTTCATAAAGTACTCTCTCTCACTGCCTGTAATATAGCACAATCTAACATGAAACCACATACCCCCTCCTAGCAGAGGGTAGCACCACAATGCTAGGATTGTACCCAGCTTCCTCTACAAAGCCTATTTCTGTTCTACTGCAGTGGAGTGAGACAACTGATTTGACCTGGAAAGTAGCCTACTTATTTTGAAGGCAAGGGAGAGGATTTCTGTAAAGCATTATGTGTTTTCTTTAGTCTGGTCTTGACTTACAAGTCATTAAAAATTACCTTGATTTTAAGCAGGGATTTTTCCAAATTTTTATTTATTTATTTTTATTTCCTTCCTCAAAAGCCTGCTCTATCCCTTCAGGCTTACCATACAGCCTCAGAGAGTCTTCTGTTTCCAGTAGGGTTTGTGCTAGCAGAGCACATGAAAAGCAGCCTTGATGGTGGGTGGCTTTCTGCTGTGAAGTGTGACACCAACCTCCACCTTCCTCTGGCACTCACACCTGCTCCATATAATTCACATCATGCTCCTAAAAAGAGTTAGAAAAACCCTTTGATACAAGTTCATCAAGGTCTTATTCATCCAGAGGGATACATATCATTTACTCACAATGAACCTGTTAAGAGGCCAGTCTGCTTAATACAATGGGCTGCAGTTTTGCACCAGTGGATTTTTAGCTGAGAATCAAACAGGTGTAACAAATCAATCAAAATATACCCAGCACATCAAATACAGACACCTCCTGAATAATAACAGGTCATGAGAACCTTATAAAGCTCTCTGTTTGTGTCTTACTGAATGCAAGAGATGACATGTACACAGAAGGTTGTTGCATTTCAGCTGAAGAAGAAGAAGAAAAAAAAGAAAGGGACTGGATTGATTCTTCTTCCATTGAAATCAAAGAGTTTTGCTGTATGCTTCAAAGCTGTTTGGCCCCTACTAACACAGAGGGATTTATTTATTACTTTCCTTCCTTCCTTCTACCCCACCCCATCAGCTACTCTTAAAATCAGTAAAACACAGCAGTTCAGTTAGGGGAGGGAGGTGAGTAGGAGTCAGACCAAAATGATAGGAAGGAAAGCAGGTATTAAAATATTTTCCCAGCAGTCATTTTAGGTGTATCAACCTAACATCAGTTTACAACYAATACTGAAGAAGATGACAGGATTCTGACCCATATGTTCTGTGAATGTAAAATAAAACAAGTATATACGCATTTAAAGATTCTTAAAGTATCAGGTTGAAATTGATGCCAGTAATAATTTGAATAGGGGTGAAATTCAGTTCTGAATAGTACATGATGTAACACTGTAGATTTCTGTAGGTTCTCCAGAGAAGAAGCTGACCCAGTGCACTTCCATTTGCAATGCAGAGTGCCTCTAGACTTGTAACTTTTTTATCTTCCTGAAAGATGCTTGCCTCATTCAATTAGCAGATGTAGCACACTGCATGATCACACCTAATAGACAGTTAAGAACTGCTTCAAATTGTTTATGTCCAAAGAGGCCCAAATTAAAACAAGCATTTCTTAACTTCAGAGCTCTTAGCTTTCAAGCTTCCTGCCATTATTTTAATGAATAAATTGTGATTTTTTAGGAGTTGGGGCAGGGGAAAGGGAAGAGAAGCACAAACTTTTTTCTCCCCCACCCTATTCCTTAAATGCTCACTGAATCTTTTTGCCACTTTTCTGCCTTTCTTCTGTAAGATCCTCACTATATCTTGGTCCAAATGTCTTTGCTCAGTGAATTTAAGCACTTCTTTACCAATTCTGAGTTCCATTTCCCTCTCTTATCTTCTCCAGCAGTTTACAACCCCAGATTTCAACAGGTTCACCAGATTTTCTCCTCACGTGAACAAGATTGTCTTTTGCTTCCTCCTCCTCCTCCAAATCAGCCTTTCTGGCTGGCTTATTTCTAAATAAATGAATATATTTCCAAAACGAAGCCTGAGGCATGTGTCCCCTGCCACAGGGAACATTTGGGCAAAAAGCTGATCTGATAAAAGATATTATCATTTCTCAACCAAACACAGACAGCAGAATAAAGGTGCTTACTGAGGAAAAATAGTGGGGCAGTCTTAGCAGTGACTGCTGCTGTTTATTAATCTTGCCTAGTCAACAAGAAACAAGCTAGCTGTGCTCAACCAGTTTCCCACTGACGTGAGGGAACATACACAGCTGGCTGAAATGAGCCCTTTCTCTCTGACAAACATTCAGTAATGGATTTGCTGCACCTAAAGCAAAGCCTTTTTTCAACACTCATTTAAAAAAAGCAATTGGTTGTCCACACCCCAGTGATCTGCGTAATTGCATTCATGACATAATATCACCATGTTTACTAAGAAAGTGGCAGATGGTAGTTATTGTTTTTAGAAAAAAAGTACATATGTATATCATAATTATATTCAGGGTATTCCTGTTGAAAACATCACTTCTTTAATTTAGTAGAGGATATTAAAGTTCATTTTAAAAAATATACTCCATGAGAAGAGTGGCAGTTGAGTTAACAAGCTCACCTGCTGTTTTACTTAAAAACACTGTCTAGTAAGAGATGATGTGTTTTAACACATGTATGTAAGTGATGTAATTTGTAATTGTTTTAAAAGAGAGGGCATAAACACTCTGAGGAAGGTGGTATGGCTCTGAGGAGAGGGCATGACTCCAAGGTAGAAGGGTTACACTCAGAAAAGGGAAAGGTTGTTTCTTTATAAAGAACAGCTGCTGAGTATCAAAGGGAGAGAGAAGAAAGGCAGCCTCGTAGACCCTTTAGGTGGCAAGAAGATAATAAAACATGTTTTCTATCTTGGGTATTTAAGATGCACTGTTACAATTTGGGCTATGCATTGCAATACAGGATCAGTATTAGATTCCTGCCGTGAAATGAACAAAAATAATTCAGGAAACTGGAAGCAAAGAAGATGGCAATGTGAAGATTATCCTGTTATTTTTCTTTAAGTGATGCACATGTAACAGAGAAGTACAGTATAACACTTTGTTTATGAAAGCATCCCAGTCTGATGCTACATCTGCTATGGACAGGCAACAAGAGTATTTTATTTCCATTTGCAGGCTGTTGCTTATGACTAGCACTTGCTTTGGAGTGGAATAGGGCTGTCAAAAGATTTTGCTCAGTTAAAAACTTTGGAATTTGGCCTTTAAAGTCTGTGTGTTTGTGTTTGTATAATGGACCCAAACATTGGGTCTGCATTAATGCAAGCTTTTTTGAAGATTCAATAGGCTGTCTGTTCTTTTCTGAACTGAACAATCTACTGAATACCAATCTTATATAAATAAATGTATAAATAAACTTTAACATCCCTGGAGTACAGACTGGGTCTTAGAATGGGTATTTAACCATCACATGGAGAGGGCCAGTCTTTTACTGTCTGTGTGTACCTTCATAATTAGACATTTAACTACTTTAAGCCAGGAGGAGTTGTAACAGGACAGCTATTTCAGGATACTCTCTTGTTAGCTAGTTAAGATACTCTCCAGCGGAATGAGAGATATGAATTTAAATGTCCTTGGGCACAAAAGAGATTTGAATATATTTGTCTCTCCCTTCCAAAATAAGTGGATAAAAAGCAGCCAACATCAGTTCATGCAGAGCTCTGATCATCTGACAGATGTTCTGATCATGCCCCACAGATGAGACACCAAGGAGAGGTAGAAGAATTTGTGACCCCCTGAGAATACCCCACTGCTGAGGCCCAGAGGTAGGTTTCCACTTCCGCTAGAACAGCAAAGAGGTTTGGAGAATCTGCATTTAGACAGAAGCATCTAAAATGGCCATTACATATCTGAATCCTTTTGGGAAAAGTCCTTTGTCTTTCATCTTATTCACACCTATTTCCCCAGAGTTAGGCAGATGCTTGCTAAAATAGCTTAAAACTTGAGCAATAAAACTTGAAACATTTTAGTTTCCTTGATTTGTTTTTTAAGAAGGGAGGATGAAGAGAACATGTCCTGTTTTATTAATCAATTAAAAAAAGAAGCAGCTCTGCATTTAGCAGCATCCTGTGCTCTATTTAGCTCACTTCTATTTCTTCTCAGATAATTACTTGCTTGAACTGCCAAAAAACCTACTCTGATGGACGGCTCTGAGGCAAAGGCTGTGCTCTGTCCACTTGGATTGCTAGTGAGCAGCAAGAGGCTGGTGAGTGTATGACAGGAGCAGTGTCTTTGCTGGCAGAAATGTAAACCCAGCCAGACAAGACTCTTGACACTGGGCTACTCTCTGATACTAAAATAAGATACTAGCACTTTAAATATTATTTGTAAGGGAAAAAGCAGCAGTAGGAGTTCACTGGGAACAAACTGGCTGCCCAAACACTTCAGCAGCTTTGAGGGAGAAGAAAACCAGAAACTGGAAAAAACAGCCACGCTACATCTGACATGGCTAATGACAGCTATTTATGGTACATCAAAAGTCAGATATTTGGCTTCTCTGTCTCTTTGCCAACAACTCAGTGATCAGATCACTGCCACTCAGCTGTGAAACTTCGGTAATGCTATGACAACATTAGACACCAGAGTAGGTAGAACTGTTATGTCTGGCTCCAGTAATTAGAAATGAACATGCCACCTCTGCTACAGTAGTCACCACCCAAGGTCTGTGGGTGTAAGCACACAATTACTTACCTTCTCTCATTTTGAGAATGGATGCCACTGTCTCAAGAGTGGTACCTGTCATCCCTGGCAGGTATTATCTTGATGTTTTCTGTTAGAGAAAACCAGGGGGAAGAGGACAAGGATATAAGTGGGGCTTAAGAACTTAAAGTCACTAAAAAAAGAGACTAACTCCATCTGAGTTCAAATCTGATATTAGTCACTTAATTTACATAAGTGGAAAAAAGAAAATTCAAATCATTTACTTACAAGTATAGTGCAATCATTTACTACTACAAAATTCAAGTATTTTAGACATCACCCAGTCAAAGCAACCCATGACATCAGCTCTGTTTTTCATCAGCTCTTGAAAAAGTTGTGGGCTATGAGGGATATGTGTGGGTTTTGTTTTTTTAAGTCGTATATCAAGGACTGTTGGGAATAGAAGGGGTACTAAGTCTTGTTCATTCATTCAGGGAATGAAATTTACTACAGAGGAGGGGAGAAAGAAAAAGAGGTAGTTTCTCTCACACCACCATGCTGTAGACACTTAGCCATCCAGACTTTTCTCTCTATTGCCAAATGGAAAGAGAGAAGYTGCATCTCCCTCTGGAAGAGCCAATTCACTTTTTCTCTCAGCTGACCTGAAAGAGAGCCTAGAGAGACAAAAGAAGGATGGAAGAATTCAGACTCAAAGCCTAAACAGAATACAGCTTTCTAAAGAGCCCCAAGAGCTGCATGGTGCCAACAGACACACTGACAGTAGTGGTAACTCCAAGTGTCTTAAGCCAGCTTTTTTATCTTCTCCTCTTTTTCTCCTCTCCTACAGAAACAAACTATGTGTAATCTTTTGGGAGCTATTTTCTGTCATGTTCCTGAGCTTTAAGAGATTTAGATTTTCAAGCCTTTATCTACAACTGCAGTAACCAGGAACTTAGACGCAGTATCCTGGAACCATGACATAACCAGATTACAGAAAGTGTAGCTTTAAGTTTTATTCCAAAAAAGTACCAAGTCATTACATTGCATAATCTGTAATGAAATCATGATAGCACACAGAAGAAGTCTGTTTCATTAGTGAGACAATAATAATAATAATAATAATAATAATAATAATAAAGACTTATTGAATCACTAACCTGCCTTTAAGTGACAGCTGTCTGTTTTCATGGAAGACTTCAGTTTGAGTACTGGTTGAGATCACAGTGTGTCCATGTACAAGGTTTTGAATCAATTCATTAGAAAGCATGAAGAGGATGTAACTGATGTTTGTTTCTAGCAAGAGGTTTCAAAATAATATGACACATTTTTTTCAGAATATAGAATAGGAATATTCTTAAAATAGGAACTATGGGAAAAAAAAGTTGCTAAAGGACAGAGAGTTTTCACAGTTTGCAGCTTATTTTATCAAGGAAGTAACCATGAACAAAATGATCTCAGTATACATGAATTACAGTTACCTTTGCATGTAGTGCTTAGCTCATGATCCTACGTGCCAAATACTGTGTCTGCACTGAGAGTACTTCTGTGTACACGTCAGATAACAACTCCTCTTTGTCCTTGGCTGTTATCAAGCTTCTGGCCTGCCAAAATTCCCACCACTGCCTATTCAACCAGTCATGAATCACACACCGACAGAGTCGGTGAACAGACTTAGTGAGGGAGACCTGCAACCCCACCCCACCCCAACACACCAATATCCAGCTTTAGGTTTTGTTCTGTTCTGGATGTTTGCTTCTGTCTGCCTTATCTTCATTGCCACACAGTAGCGTGAAAACTGGTGGTATGTGACTGAGTAGCATGATGTCAAGTGTAGCAAACAGCCTGAGAACAACCCTTTTAGTAAACTATTCAGCAAATACCTAAAAATAAGGGAGGAATTTAAAGAAGTCAGGAATTCCCTGTGAATGAATCAGAAGTACTAAAACCTGTCCAAATTTGGCAAGTAATATTTTCCAAATTGAAGTAGTGTACCAACCTGGAACATTCAGACCTTGCAAAGACAACTCATCCCCCCCATCTCCAGCACTTGTCACAGACAGATCTGACAGCATTTTGTCACATAGGTCACTATCATTATACTCCTTTTTTAAGTGGGGAAAGAGAGGCTGGTCTGCAGAAGGTCACCCTGCAAGCCAGAACTGGAGCCAAGAGCAGAACAAAGGTCTCCTGTGTCTCAGACCAGTAAGTTTACAGTTTAAAAATCCGGATACTCTGTTTTGTTGTAAGGGGTTTCCAAGTACAGATTTGTGCTTTGAATGTAATGTTTAAAGATTCAAATTTTAAAGTTTTTTTCTTTATCAAATTAAAAAAATAAACTTCATAAGAGATTTTGTTTGTTTAAACCAAAACCCATCACACCTGTAATTAATCCTTAAGTTCATCACAAAAATAAACAATAGCTAATGTTTAAGTGGTCCCATCTTCCTTCTTATGGGAATTAAGAAAACAGATCATAAGTGAGTTTATATGATCTTATTACTGAACTCCACAACAGATTGGCATCAGACACAGTCATCTTGTAGGAGGAGACACTGGAAGAGTGTGTTTGGTGCCATTCTCCAGCTAAAGTCTGGTTTGTGAACTTAGAGGGTGATGGAAATACAGCAATGTGCAACAGAGATGAGGGGGAGACAACAGGAGCAGGGACAGGGCAAATTATTACATCATAGGCTGCCAAGAATATCCTAAATATTACATCGTAAACAGCCAATGACTCCTCTTCTCTAACCCAGACCTTTTCTCTAGGACAGACTCCTGTAAGATCAGTGTGACCAAGGAAAATAGAGAAAAGTATGACGAGGTAAATGGCTTAGGAGGTGAAGGAGATGGAACAACACTGGTCTACTGTATTTGTCCTTCTCTTCAGCTACTGAGAGCAGAAACACAAAGTAATTGAAGTAACTCCATGAGATCTGCTGGAGAATTTTTAATGGTGACTGCTTTGTTTCACTGAGTACATAATATAGAAGTCCATGGTGGTGATGATGGAGAATTGCATTATGCAAGGAACATATTCCATTTTTTGATATTCCTTTTAAATAAGTCTTTCCCATGAACTTAATTGGTATTGCAACAGTTGTTACTTTAAGTGGCTTATTATCACTACAGCATCCCCAAAGTTGCATATTTTTGTGTACTGTTTCCATCTCTTCCAGTCCCAATTCTTGCCACATTAAACCAATTGCTTATCAAATATTGATTACACAAACAGAAAAAGCCCACTCTCCCGCCTCTATTAGAACTTCTGACTTAGCCATCAGCTTTATAAATGGTCTTACTCTGATCTTTCCAAGAAACAGTATCTGATGATGCAACATATAACCCAGTATTAGGTGCACTGTGTGGTTACTTCCATTATGAAAAGTAATTGAAACAGATTTTCTTGAAATGGAAAATTGAGATCCATAACCCCCTCTCAATTAAGAACTATTAAAAAGAGCAAGTGAAACTTGCTTTTCTGAACCTTTCTGCTGTAAACAGCACTACAGCTTGTGTACAGCATGAAAACATGCTCTTCTACATCATCAAGTCCACCTTCCTCAAAAGAAAGGAAGAGAAGGAGGCATCTCTATACAGCTCATGCACCCAGAGCTACCCAGGAATTGTCTGAAAAATAACAAGTAAAATCCTTCCTTCTGGTGCACAACCCAACTTCAGAGGGGTTAGTACATTTGTCAGAGTATACAAATGAGTGGCCTTTGATACACATTTTGATATATAAAGTAGGAAATACATAGGTTCTATACAGTGGTGGTCACTTTCCTCCTCTTGACATAGGAAGGCCAGCTGCTGTGCCAGGGAAAGTTGTCAGTGTCAGAAAAAACGAGACTGCTTCCTCCTTCAGAAGACAAGCACCATCCTAGCAACAGAAAACTGTGTTTTTTTCACCATGGCAATTATCACATGACTCAGTTGTCTCAGCAGTATTTACCTAACCTCTGTGATCAGACATTTATAGTACATTGTAGTACACCCACATAAATAGATGTAAGACTTGGACCTTAGCCAGTGTAGAGTTCAAGGACTTCAGCTCCATCCCTATGCTTTTATTGATAGTTACAACAAACAACACCTATCAGAAACAGAAACTTTAACCTCCCACTAAGAATGCATAACCACCAGTATGGGAATCTTTATTCTAATAATCATCAGCCTTTGAGGGAAGAACATATGAAGAGGGGACAAAACAGTCCAAGAAAGAGCCACTGCTTCAGCTTCTCACTAGTGTTTTCACACTGCTTTCCAAACACTGTAAGAGAGGGAGTCTCTAAGCTTATAGACTCACTTTCTCTGTGACTGGCTCCCTTTCAGCTGGGGAAGCACTTGAATACTGCAGCTGGAGACATCAGAAGACCCTGGATAAAGAGGTTAACTAGGGAATGGTTAGACTCCTTTTTACAGCTTGAAGCAATCCCTCACTAGAGGCCTCAAAGGACAGATTGGAGAAATTCTAAGAGCTTCTTATGCACAACTTCCAACCCCGAACCCACACAGAACACAGGAACTAGAGGACTAGGACTATTGACAAGGAACCTTATCACTAATTTCCAAAGGTTCTGCTGTGACTGGGACAAATTCCTGCTTTAAGGTCATCTCAGGGCAGTGCTATTCCCAACAGCATCTGCAGATATCCTACAAAACAGCCTCCCTGCCAGCTGCTTTGTGTTGCTGCGCTAATTCCCTGCCACTGCAAGGGGATCTGTGCAGTACTGTGAAAACCAAGTCCCTTATTTCAGTGCTTAGCTATAAATTTGGAACTTTTTTGTTTTTTGGGTTTTTTTTTGAAAATCATGGGCATAATCATTATTTGGTGGTTTAGAGAAGACACAATAAATGTTTTTCTAAAAAGTCAGGACATTCCTTATTGGCTCTAGTAAATAACTGTCTACCATCAGTAACAGTATTTTGCAACAATCCAAGTCAAGGAAGTAGCATTCTCCTGTCCTAAAGGACCTAGAAGTACAGCCTTGCCCAACTCAACACAATGTTAAGCAAACTGTGAGTGTTTTGCACTTATTGGTGCATCTACAGATGAGCGCAAGTCTCATGGGGCTCTCCTTGCCTCTCCATAAGATAGGGACTGTTATGGATAGGGTGAAGGCAGGACAATGGTTCAGCGTGACAGAGCTTTGCGGTATTTATGAAGCCTTCCCCCTGATGCTTGTCAAAATCTAGCTCCAAATCAGCCGAGGGGACTGCTCAGTGTGCTGTAGAACTGGGGACCACAAGGTACGAGGCTCCCATGCCGCCCTCCCTGCCAGTCCCATTCAGGGAACAGCCTTAAAAATGTACAAGAAAGGTACTGGAGATCAGAGTTTGGTGCACCACCCTGGGAGCTAATTCTAGTGTATTTCTGACATTTTGCAAAGAGAATGGGATCCCATTTTTTTAAACCACAGAGTTCCTGCAACCCCGATTCCCCTCTATGTCCATTAACTCAAGAAAGTAGCAGAGCAAGCTAAACTGATTTCCACCATGCTGTGAGGACAGAGAGTAAGGCAGGTTTTTAGGATTATGTGCGAGTTTTTGACTAGAAAAGTCCTCCAAATCCCAATCCAAAATCAACTAACCAAAAAATTCCATAAACACATTAAAGCAAGTTTAAAGGGGTAACATTCTTTTGACTTATAATATTTAAGCTGGTATCAAGTTGTGTATGAAATCAGAAGTGTGTATGAAATCAGTGACTCATTATGAGCAAAGCAGATCAATTGGAGCTTAAGGCAGGAGGCGATTAGAAGAACCRGTTAGAATTGTAAGAACTGATTTTGTTTCCCACGCAGTTATGAACCTGTTAAAGTCTAAAACAAGAATAAATGTTATCAGAAATATGTTCTTTTCACCTCACTATGTAACAATGAACAGGCTGACAAGAAACACTTTGAAATCCAATATTGGTGCTACTTTATAAGTAATTTAGTAAGGACAATGACAGCAGGAGGAAATCTAAATCTAGTCCACTCTGCTTAGATTTGACCTAATAATTGTTACAGTTTCATGCAACGCATTTCACAAATTTATTCTCTCACTGAGTCTGTAAATTGTCTGTGAACAGCTATCAAACAATATCTTTTGAGTGAGTTCCTTATTCAGAATGATTTCCCCCAAAAAATTCTAACAGGAATCCCTGAGCTGTATATCCTTATGTATGTATCATTGTAATAAATAGTCAGTATTCAAAGTACAAGCCAAACTTGTTAAGTTTGAGTGGCCTGATTAGTCACATGAAATTGTTTCTGAATTATTTTTTGTTTTTACATGTAGGCTGCACATTGGAAACACATACTCATGAGTTTATAATTTATTATTTCTACCTATTCTTTAACATTGTATTTCTGCAAACATTTCTGCTGTTGGTATGTGGATTTAAAAAATAGTAAAATGGTCATAGGACAAGTTTTCAGTTAAGAAAATACTCCGGACTTGACTATGGACAATAAATTAATCCATGTTATAATGAAAATTAGTATCAATAGAGATTTATATCAATGAAGATTTTCCTCCTACGATAGTCCTGTATGTATAAGCAATCTTGTCAACTACTATATTTGCCAGTGCCTAAGACACACCGGTGTAGAAGATGCACCCTTTCCCGAAAAGAGAAATTAGAGAAAGAGAAATAAACTGGTACCAACTGCATGTCCCACTGCTGGTGGCAAAACAACTCTTACCACTGCCTCTGACATCTCTGCTCCTGTCACTGCCACAGCAGAAAAGCAGTGACAGCAAAGTTAGGAGCAGAAGTAGCAGACATTCATGTGTTTAGTGCATAAAATACATCCGATTCTTAAATCCCTCTTACTCTTTCCATTTTGGGGAGGAAAAAATGCATCTTTGTATCAATAAATCTGTAAACTGAGAGATATAAAACAACTGGTGCTGTCCATATTTCAAGGCATTTTGTGCATTACATGCACAAATGCAAATCTGTGTTAGCAGGACATTATTTAGCTTACAAAGTTGAGGGCTCAAAAATTAAGAAATGCCAATATAAAAATTGCCTTTGCAATTTGAGAGAGCACCTTTTATACATGTGTGCATGTATGCACATTAATATTAGACTGCTTGTAACTCTCTGAGTTCTCCAAGGCCGATCTCTAATTTCAGGATATCTTGCATGTTGTGTCTGTCCTTTCAACATACATGGAGAATAGCGGGAATACTTTGCTATCTGCTGGAAAGTGATGGAGTAAATCTTAGCCAAGACAAAGTTTACAGGTAGGAGAAATATTTTTCATTAGCCCAATTAGTATAGTTAGAAAAAGGAGAAACCCTTTCAGGCAGACAAGTCCTTTTTCAGATCTGAAACAGAAGCAGAAATTCCCAGGCTAAATGCAAGCTGGGGGTTCTTTGCTCTGCAAAAATCTGTACAACTTTGGGATCGGAGCTCTTGGAGGCAAAGACTTCTCTTCCTCAGCAGTCGATACAAATCTTTATAGATGGTTGCTTGCCTGCCACAGGGGCAGACCTTGCTGAGACCTGCTTTCCCACTGTTGCATGAGGCTTTTCCTGGCAGGCCAGAGCATCCTTGCTGAGGGTGCTAAACTAAGCGAGGTGCCTTAAAAAGGGCCTTTGCTCTGTGGCAATCCCTGACTGCAGCTGCAGAGGTAGTGAGAGAGGAAAACCAGACTCCTCAGCTGCATCTGCCTGGGAGAGAGGTTATGGCATCAACTGCAAGTGAATGGGGGTAGGGGACAGCTCAAGGCAGGAACCAGGTTCGTGACTCTCTAGCGTCAGAGACTTGAGGGAGCAGATATTCAACAGGTTCAGCTCAAGCTGGGCAGGAGCTGGCAGTCACATGCTGGTCGTCAGCTAATACCTCCATACCCTTGACAAGTCAGCACAACCTCACAACAGAGCCGAAAGTCAGAAATCCCATAAAATGGGTTATATCTATCTGGAGTTGAGCCCTGAGCTCCCTCCCCACCCAAATCACCTGCAGCTGGGCTGAGGTAGTGCTGAGATCACAGTTACCTGTCAGCATTTTGGCACTTGCTCTTGCATATCTGTTTTCTGAGATAAATTATTTATTTTACATGCATCCTCATGACAATACCAGAGTGGCCTAAGAATTGCTAGTGCTGCATTAAGAAAAAAATAGATAGATGAAAGAGATAAAATCATTACCAAAGGGACAGGCCACGTGGATCATACCATGATGTGGGTCAGTTAACAGTTTGGGCTGCCTTTTTTATTTAGGAAAGCCAGTACTGAGAGGTTCAGATCTCTAGTGAATTACCATGGATTTACTGTAGGGCAGATAGGGGCAGTAGCTGGCCTGCCTGCCTTGCAGATTTGTTCTCTAAGTTGCAGTGTCCAAATAATGATTCTTTTCACCTCATCTCTTCCTTGAAACTTCTTTTAAGTATGCATGCTTACAAGTTACCTTAGGTTAGCTTTGTTGGAATAGCAACAGATTATTYCATGTACCTTGTTTTTGGCTTTTGTGAGCTCCTCTGAATGCTGAAAGCCATTAGGCTTCCATGTTCTCCTCCATGTGATCCTCCTGGTATGGCTTTGTGGTGGCCTGATGTCATACCTAACCACAGAAGACCACGATCTAATATACCATAAACTGTTAAAAAATATAGTGTCAGACACACTAGTTTCCTAACCTCACAGGGAAAATATTCATGTCATAGAACTTCTTTCTTTTTAAAAAAGAAGGGCCCTGAAAGATGGTATTTAAAATACCAAAAGAACTATGGCGAATAGGAATATTAAATTGGTGAGTTGGCTTCTTTTTTTCTTTTGAGGAAGAAGATGTATTTGGTACTTCTGTAGAATAGGGAAGATACTCTTAAAAACATTAGAAGATGTTTTTTTGACATCCAGATCTCTTTATATCACACTGGTAGTTCACCAATTTAGCCTTGCTAGAGTGGTATAAAGCAGCCTGTAGGTGAGAATTTGGTTCAGGCAGTGTGGAATTAGGATTTAAAGTCAATCATTTACAGGCTTGAGCTGAAGAAAAAAGTTATAGTAAATGACACATGAAAATGCAATTCATTTGCTGCAAAATGCTTTTGATGAGGATAATATGGAAGCAGGAATTTTCAGGACATTCTGTACAAACAGGAAATTGTGAAGGGAGAAAAGTATAAAAAAAGACAAACTCTTCAAGACATGGACTTTAGTATTGCTGCTAATCACTGTTTTGTTTTCAGAAACTGAGATACTGTACCATTTTACAAACATGCCATTTGTGTTTAGAGCTAAATTGATTTATCTTGAAATGCAGCCTTTTTCCTGAGGGCTTGTGGTCTGTAAAGCTTTTCGACTTTTTTTTTTTGGCTTACGATGGACACATTCCCACATATAAATAATAGTGGAAGCTTGCAGCACTCCAGAGGGAAAGGTTGAAATTTCCCAGGTCACGCTCTGGAATCCAGCCTTCTGCAAGATATGTGCTAGTACCTCTAAGTAGAAAAGATGCTTACAGCTGTTTTCTGAGACAATTTTAATAACATCACTGTCTAAACTAATTCATTCTTTCCAGACCAAAAAATGCATTCACTACTACCACTGGTGATCTTTAATGCATGCATTTCCATTTCCTCCTCTCTCTCTAATGAGGAAAGAAAAGGGTGTTGTTCATTTCTTTCCTTGTTATATAGCTCACAAAAGGTATCAGCACAAGGGGAAAGCAGGACAGCCCAGCCCAGCTCTTTCCACTCTGCAAATGCCCCTGTACAGCCCCAATTTCCGGGTGCTGATACAACAGGGAGAGCGACTGATTGGGGTCCTTCTCCTTTGCCTGATGAATTCTGCACTTCTTAGGCGATGGCAAAGCGAGCATGCCAAGGCTGACAGCATGCTCAGGGCAGGGATTGTGCTTGCAGCCCTCAGCAGTGCCCCCATATGGTGGGGGCAGCTGGCAACTGCCCAGGATCAAGGAGCCAGCGAGGCCTCCCTGCCTGCCAGCAAAGGTGCAGAGCAGAGCAACTGGAGTTGCTCAAAACCATTTCACACACGAGTGCCTGAGCCAACCTTGCTGCTCCACAGCGTGGCTTCCCCCCAGCTAACTGTGCACTTGTTTGAATTACAATCGGAGCATGACACCTCACAGCTCTCAATGACACCCGCAGGCTCTCTTTGAATCACTAATTCTGCAGCTGGTTGCAGCTTCTCACTGAACCCAAATCTGGAGAGGAGGGTGTGGGGGGTGCTGGGGGGTTCCCAGTTGCAGCTCAGGCTTGGCTAATTCTTCACCAGGAGCAGGTGATACGAGCAATTCCTTGTGCTGGTTCTACCCCAGCCCATACACCTGGGCTAACGCAAACACAGATTTGGGCCTGAGCTCTATCACTTTAGGCTAGCTCTAGTTATAGTGCCCTCAGAAGGGCACCAGGCTCTGCCTCCAGTCCAGCAGTTAGAGCCTGAGGCTGCAAAAGCTGGGAAATCAGTCTAAAAATAGGTGTTTCAGTAAAAGTTTGTTTTTCAGTTCTATTTTCTTGGCTTACAGTGTATCACGCTAAGAATGTGGGCAAGCGGTTTTTAGTACTGAGAGACGCCTTTTCATTTTAAAAGAATGTCCCCACCAACCACATCCCCATTTAAGGAAAAAGAAGCAATTTACTGGTAAGGCTGTTAAGTGGGAAGGCAGAGTTACATTCTCCATTAAACCTTACTGTCATTTAAGTGAGGCTTCGATGTTTTCAATAACTCCTTACCAGGAGTGATGTGCACATGGAGCAGGGCAAGTTCAGTGCACACCCCACCAGCCAGTGTTTGGGCTGCTGAAAACCAGAAGCATTGCAAGGCTGCCAGCCAGTGTCTTTTTTTTCCCTTGAGCGTTGTGGTTGTTTAGGTCTGTGTGTTCACGTAATCAGAGAAATCTTGGGACTAAATAATTTGTCATGAAGGCATGAGGTACTGCAGCTGGTTTCTTGCTTTGTAATTTATTGTATAGTATGGCATAATTGACATTTTGCAGGTATTATTTTTTGACTGAAGGAGAAATATCCTTCTGACAAACGGGAATGCATGGAAAGCATTACAGAAAAAGGTGGATAGAAAAGTTTCTCTTGTCTTATGTGGAAAATGTGCCATATACAGCTTGATATATAAGCCAAGAGAAGAGACACATTCATGGGCTGTTACCTATGTTCAGGAGCACAAGGCAATCACTGCTGTGTATTTTGATGAATAAATATTGATGATTATTCAAGTGTCACCCTGAAAATAAGAAAAAGGAGGAGGAGTTTTTATTCTGATTTTGCAGACAAATTCTGTTTTCATAATGGGACAATCTCAAACTCCAGGATCTGAAAAAAAAAAAACCAAAAGGCAAATTTTGGAAGATACAAAATCTGGATGCAGGACCGAATTTTGGAACATGGATTCCTCTAATATTAAAAACAAAACCAAATGGTGAACTTTTTAACTCAACTCTGGTATCCTGCTGATTCAAGAAGCCCTTAGATTCAAAGAATGTAAACTCTGCTATGATAGGAGATGAGAGCTCTATTTTATGGAAAGCAGGAACCTTTTTTAAATGGCCAGTTTATGACTTGGCTTGAGAGCTGGAAATAATTAAGTATTCTTGTCAAAGGTCAAAGTCATAGGGTTAAATTCCTAGGAACTCAAATAATCCTTAGTGATTACACTAAGATAGAACGTTTGGCCCCTTTCTGCCAATAGTGGAAAGGCAGCAAGRAACAGAAATGAGTTATTTCTAAGTTATTTGGCCTTTTGAATTCCAAATTTGACATTATGAGACTCATCACACACTCTTGGTTTAAAAAACATATCTGAGGTTAAAAAAAATCTGAAAATAAGAATCACAGCCAAATAACGTATTTATAGCAACACCAAATATGAACTAAATGCCAAATCACAAATTAAAATCCTGATTCATATTCTACTTCYGATGTAACCCTAATGAATTCAATGGAACATTAGACTGTGCAACAGGAATCTATCTCCAAATGATAACAACTGCACTGGTCTTGATCTTAGGGAACTGCTGTGCTCTAATGTAAACAATAAAACTGCAAAACAGTCTAAACTGGTACAGATTTTGGTGCTAAAATTTGAAGTCATGCACAGTATTATTATTGACCAGCACTCAAAAATATAATGAAGTGCAAGGTAGAATTCTCTTGTAGGACTCTTTTTTACCAAATGATGCCATTAGTTTCTAAGAGAAGTTTTCATTTGAGAAACTTGGTTGAAATGTGACATAATAATGAGTACCTTTAATTCCCTAATACAAGCTATAAGCACTTCCTGTTCAGAGACGGGGAATGCAGGTCCATTCAATGTACCTGTCAGCTTTAAAGCAGAAGGACAGGGTCAGAGGGAGGAGATGGAGAAGGCTTATACGTCCTCTACACGCTGCATGCTGAGGGACATATGTTGCATTATCACTCTGAGAGTTGCTTTCCCAATTTCCTTTAATTCAGTCTTTTGCTTGAAGTGATGTCCTTTCAGGGGGAAATGAGCATTTTTACAAGCCAAAGAATCACAAAAAACCTTAGCGAGCATTTCTCAGCTCTAATTTCCTATGGGGGTCAACTTGTCCTTTATGGGCCAAAGCAGATTCTCCTGCACTCCTGTACATCAGGAGTGCAGACTCGTGGTTTTATCCCAGTGTTTAAAGTTCAAAAGCTTCTTTATTGATTCTCACGCAAGCAACCAGGTCATTCTCTATCTATATCCCTTGCTTGATTTCAAGTAAAAACTCTGGAATCAGTCTCAATGTGTAGACATCTCTCTCTGCAATGGGATGAACTGAGGCCAAAATATAAATAGTGATGAAACTTTGAGATAGTTCAGATCTTGGCACAGAGAAATGGATCCATCTCTACTGCAGATGGCCCCCCCATCTATGCTTCTTCTTATGCTCTTGTTCTGCCAGTCTGCAAACAGTCCTGCTCCATCAATTCATCCTTGTTCATCCCCCTTCTTCCTCCCCTTTCAAATTTCTAAACCCAAAGAGCAACTGAAACCCTGTAATGACCTTCTGCACTGACTGTTCTGTCTTTTATGAATCTAAATTGATTTTCCTTGCATGGGAACATCCAGGACCTACCCTTTGACCTTCAGCCTGAAGTTGTGTGTTAGGAGTAAGAGAGAATGTGAAAGCACATTTGACTATCAGCATTGGCAAGAAATATGAGCCACCCTATACTAGGAAACAGTCTGTTTCTGTCCACTGCCTGGAAAAATGAGAACTGCCAGACTTGGTTAGACACAAAGGTCAATATCCTGTCTCTGACACTAGCCAGCACCAGATGCTTCAGGAAAGGGTCTGAGAACCCTGTAGTTGGCAGATATGGGATAATCCCATTCTTATCTCCTTGCTTCAGAGAACAGTATAGCCAGCACGCACACAAATACAGACACGCACACTGGAAACTGCCTGCATCTGAGACCTCTCTTCCTGGAAATACTGCAGCATTTTTATTGTCTCATATTAAGTATTGCTAAATACCAATTGTGATAGTGTGCAACATACACCAAAGACTCAACTCTGTTAAAGAAGAGAATGAATAAGACAACGGATGAGGAGGATTCAGCAGCTTTATTCAGCGTATGGGTTTCTATAATCAGCATGTAGCTGAAGATTCACCTGAAAATGGCTGAAGAAACAACCCTATTCACCAGCCCAGAGTCAGCAATCCAGACAGTAGCTAAAATATCATAATTCTGACAAAACAACAACACTGTTGGAATAAATTGCTAACCCATAGCCCATATTCCCTTAACTGGGACATATGCTTAATCATGATCTACTGTTCCTTTCTCACCCCTCCAGGGTCAACAGTTAAGCTTCCCAATGATTTTCAGTAAGTAGTCAATGATCTTCAAATCTCTAAGCTATAGCTCAACTTGTGATAATGATCCTTCTAGCACCTACTGGAAGGAAGATGACAGACACAGGCTCCAGATGACTTCAGTCATCTCCTGACTGCTCTGAAAGAAGTTATATTCTGTTCTGAAAGGACAGTTTGTATTTGCTTTTGGTTTCCTATGCCCACGCTGAGCCTTGTGAAGCAACTGATAATTGCAACTCTCCTCAGAGCCCTAACATCCTTTTCTGTGGCAAATTGGGCTGACYCTACCAGACACGTAAAGGAGTGCACAGCCATCAGCTAAATAAGTGGTGCTGTGCAGCCATGACCCATCCTGTAGYGTAGGATTATCCCCCACATCAGTGGCTATTAATTGAGGGGCCAAATTCCTAAAGCCTCCTTACCTTTCCTCACACCTGCCTCCTTCTACCCCAGTAAATGATTTTTCAAAGTGAACAGGTGTGTTTCCTTCAGTGAAATCTACCCACAATCTTTTAAGCTGGAAAACCAGAGCCCTCCCAAGCAACTGGACTCCTGAGAGTGAAAAGACACTGGGAGGAGTGGGGTGGGTTTCTGAGATTGACTATAGAGCTCTGCTGCCAAAATGGTGTTTGAGTTGAGGTACCCACAGGGTAGGGCACTGTCTGGGATACCCCACAGGAACAGCAAGCAGCCAGGTGCAGGGGATTTACATGCACATGGAAATCAGCTTTTGAATCTCAGTATTACACTGTGGGACTCATCCCAGTCAGACCAGGCTGAGTTTAGATATCTTTCTATGTTGCCCTTAACAGATCACCCTTTCTACCTACCTGTTAGTGTATTTTCATACTATCAATTATCCACATGGAAAAATGGGATTTCTTCGTGTAAAATTGCAGCTGGTATTTGAAGCGAGGTGTGTCAGGAATTCTGAAAACCTACTGAAAATGCCACTGTGAATTTCCTGGCCCAATTTCTTTCTATGTTATGAATTTATCTGCTGTTAAGTATATCAGATGATTATGAAAACATTCTGGTATTCAGTTCCAACAGTTCAGATGAGAGGGGGAGGAGGTGGTTTGCAATGACCTGTTAGAGAATTTTCAGATTGGTACAGTTCAGGAAAATAGAAATCTTAGCACACTTTGCTTGTTTAGTTAGTGTCTATTTCTAAGCCTCAGATGTACTGCAGAATTCTTTCTGCACCAGTAATTAAAAATGCATAAAATTGTAGAGTTATAACATGATAATCCACATTATCTGATACTGCTGCTATTTGATAGCCCTTCAAACAAAGTACAAAGCAACCTTGATCTTCCTAATGCTCTTTACTCMGAAAGAGGCCCAACACAAAGGGACTATGAAGTCTGCTTTCTAAAATCAGTGGTCATGAAAAATAGTATTGCAGTTTCTTGGCAAAAAAAAGTGTTTCCTTGGTATCTATGGAGTAAGCTATTTTTAGTTTGTTCTGAATTATTTGTGAGGGGCCTCTCTGAATAAGTTCAAAGCACAGAAAGTCTTCTTCCCTAATCTGGAGAATATCTTACTCCCTCTCTTTTGCAATGTATGCTATCGATCAATAAAATGAATAATCTCAAAGGCAGCTTTTTTTGGAAAGGTTCCCTAAATGAGAGTTCTCCCATCCTTTACAGACACACTTCCATCCAAGGGTTACTAACCTGTCTGAAAGCAGAGGAGAGCCCTGTAGCTAGAGCCAGAGCTGAGTGCAGGCAGAGCAGAGCTCCAGTTTTAACTGTCTCCTAGGCTCCCTGTGTGCAAGTCACGTATGTCCTCAGACCCCAGAAGGCAAACACTTCCTCTCTTTTTTCCCTCCTCTTCCCTATTCTTTCTGCAATGGCAGATGATCAGCAGAGCTCCTCTTTTCAAGCAGGACATGGTGTAGAGAAACAGTAAATTCAGATTCAGGGCTCCTAGTCCCATATGTGAAGCTGTGCGACCATGTGATGCAAGGAACTGATCTAATATAAACTTCTGCTGGCTCAGATTGGTTCAAAAATGTTGATGGTCACCTTTATATTGGCAAGATTCAYGCCAGATCAGACCTTGCAATCAGTACAAAGCCACCACAAGAGCATGAAATTGGCATAAACTCTGTATTGCAGGTTCTAGCCAAACCATCACATTCAAATGTCACTGTGAGTCCCTTCCTGGAGGGGGTCGAGTTTGTACTGATGGGTGATTGCTCTACCTAGGCCTCTGTCAACCAACCAGGGCTTCAGGTAGCCCAGGGCCTCAGCTGATTTAACAGTGCTATCCACTACTGCACGTTGCACCTCTATGCAGTGATTACAGGAGAGGAAAGCATGACATATACCTGACAAGCCTGGTGAGGTGCTTGCCAGCCCACTGACCAGAAGACCYTTCCCACATCAAGCTGTGGCTTGGTGTTTCTATCATCTGCCCCCTATCAGATCTATGTGCCTGAGATCTCTGTAAAAAGGATACTGAGGACCCACCACTGCATGATCTTGCAAGGTTTAATTCGTGACTGCCTCCAGGGTGCATTGAGAGCCTAATGTATATTTCCCTGCACCCCACACAGCTGGTTCTCAGGATAAACCTTATTAGCTTACTACCAAGAAACCTCTCTTTATATTTCAGTCCATCTTGCCTTCCCTGGGGGATACAATCCAGCCCTGAAGTCCCTTGCCCCTCTTCCGGTAGAAAACCAGAGACYTGCACTTTCAAAGACTATTTCCTGAGCAGTACCACTAGGCTGTTTGGCAGTGGCTGCTGGGGTCAGATGCTTGCCCTGTAACTGATCTCACTGCAGCTTGACAGGGCAGGCCTGGTCTTTAAAAAGAGAACAACTTTAGGATGTAACAGGAGAAATTAAGGGGCCTCACAGATTTAGAGCCAGTACAATACCACCTCTGAGGATGCTGTTCCATGAGGTTAATCCCTGTAGCTATTAAGGAATAAATTGTTATATAAAGCCATGCTGTAGCCCAGTAGAGTCTCAGGAACATGATGGTCACCAGAGAGCTGTTTGAGTCCTGGTAGCTACTTGCTTGCTGTTAGAAACACTCATGAGATTATAAAAGCTTTTAAGGAAAATTTATCCCCCTGCAAGTCTTGCCACTGGGACTGAGGCTGCATTAGGTACCTAGTTCTTCTGTTGTGCTGCCTGTCATCTGCTATTTGAGTTGAAACAAAACCTTTTCCACTGTAAATGGTTTCCTATGGAAAATGGGGGTTCTGGTTTAATGAAATTTTTCATCATGCACACTAATACAGAGTAAAATGTTACCATTTGGGCAAAGAAACAAATGCTCCCAAACTCAAAAAAATTCAGACAGAATACTGCAGGTTTTGATACTGCCAAAATCAGTGTTTTCCACGCAAAATGTCAGAAGGACATCTTTTCTGAAGGAACCCTCCACCTTCCTATTTTCTCATCAAATAGTCAGGTTCAAACCACTGTTCTACTGTCAGTGGGGGAAGAAAAAGATATGTAGGCTGTTCAGAGTAAGCATCCTTTTTCTTGTAGATTCATGATAAATTAGGCTTGGAAGAAAAAGGAAAATAAACCATGGAATTGTTTTTCTCACCTGGAAAAAAACAGAGATACCTGCTTTCCTCTGATCTTGAAAAAAGCCTTTTTCCCTTGAGACTGCTAGAAGAATTTCCTATATTTTTGCACTAGAGATGCCYTGCTCCACTTGGCTTTTCAATGGGGCCCTGTTCTCAGGGGCAACATCCACCTCTGTGTGAAAGCCCTGCCTTCCTGCCTGTTACCCTGAAAAGCTGGGTGATGTTTTGGAGTGAGTCAGAGCCTTGCAGGTGGTGCTCTGCTTCCTTGGCAAACCTGCCTGGTCAGGGAATGACTTCCTTGAAGAAGAAACAAACCTTTGCAGAGGCTTTTCCCTGAGCTGTTACATTCTTGATGCAAATCTGGGTAAGTTTGTTTCATTTCATAATTTTAGGGAGGCAAATTTACTTCTCAGTTACAGGATATTTCCTTGCTAACTTCACAGAGTGGCAGGAATTTGGTGGCATAACTGAGAAAGGGACTTTGGCCCTTAGTCCTGTTAAGTCTTCTTTTAGCAAATTGTTTATTTTTCATGCTTAAGATCTAAGGTAAAATGGTTCTATTGAATTCAGATGCTGCCTCCTGAAGAACATCATTGTGTGTGTGCTTCCTCTCCTTTTTTTCCCCCCTCAGCTTTCTCCCTATCAACTGAGTCCTGCCCCAAGGATAGTAATAACTTCAGTTTGATTAAAAGAATAACTGTTCCTTTTCTTATGTGTTCCCTTTCCAGATTTTTGGTTGATTTCTAATTTTTACCTATCCTGGAAGTTTTTAAATTACAGAAGACAATAGCAAGCTGCAAAGGAAAATTGCAATCCTCTGTTCTAAATAAAGCCCGCATGCATATTTGTCATTTCTTTATAACAAAATAACATCGTAGTGGTAATATTAAAGCTATTGCCAAAGTGTAACTTCATTAAGTTCAGAATGAAGAAAGGTCATTACTGGCAGTGCTTTACTGTGTTTTGGTGGAACTGAGGGTATGAACATCCTTCATGTGAGCATAAAATATGAATAATGAAGATATTTGCAGGTATATGCTCTCAAAAGAAAAGCATGGATTCAGAAGCACTGCACATAACTTTTTCCCTGAAAGTGATTAAATGCAGATGGCTACTGGGAAAACTAGGTTTCACAATAGTAGTCATATAGGACCCTTCAGACTATTTAGCTAGTAATTTAAGTTAGAAAAGAAATTCACAGAATGTGCCCTCTGGAATGTAGTTATTCCAGGAAGATGTAACATATTATCACAGAATGAATTCCAGGACTGAGTTATTTCTGGTAACAATTGAGCTACAACAAAAATATTTATGACTAACTTATTAAACAAAAACATTCAAATATTTGTCAAGGATTTGTTTACAATGAATAATCTCTGCATATCTCATTAGTTTCTTCTTAGGAGAGAAATAAGTGGATAGACATTTTGGAAATGGTCCTATATATTCATTTACAAGATACATATAATGCCCATTATTTTTAAACAATGGTGTAATAAATAGCAAAGAGTTACAAGACATGCAACTCTCAGAACTTCTGAAATTGCCCACATACATACTTTAGCATACTTCTTTAAGGGCAGGCAGGTCACACTAGTGACTCAGGATCATCTTGTGATCAACTAGTGTATCCACATCTTTCTTTTCCCTGCATACGAAAAGAAATTGCACAAGTCATGTCCAGACTGCCCTACCAATTCCTTATTCTAAAGCTCTTCTTACCAGCTATGCCAGTCTTCGCCCCAAAAATCCAGCTTTGGAGGGATCTAGGATATTCCACTCAAAAGAAATCTTGACCCGTGAGTGCCTCCCAGCTGTCAACAGCTCATAGTTCTTAATGTGTCCTACATCTATTTTTTTCTCATTGTGTCTTCCATGCATGCTACCATGTGGCACTTCTCCCCAAAATAGCACACCTCCCCTACCCCTTCTTTTCAGAGTAACATACGTACTTCAGCCTTTATTCAGTCAGCCTTGGAGTAATATTTGCTACAGCCTTGACTTCTTTTCTTGGTACCAAGAAAAAGGACAAATGCTCTATCCCCAGCTCTCCTCTACCATTATGCATTCCCTGCCCTGCTAAAGGATCCTGAAACAACAAAATAAACTCTTTGCTCATGCAATGCCAATTATGTACTTATTTTAGGGAAAACATTTTGCAGTAGCTAAAGATAGTTCTTGGGTTTTGTGTTATTTACTTAAGTGTGTGTTGAACAATCTAATCTTAGCACAAAGAAAGTAACCCAGGGAAATTTTAGTGCAATAATCTTTCATAGTCTTCCTTTCATTTAGAAAGCAGAAAAAGGGGATTCAAAGTGCAGCTGAGTATATAATGTGACTCTGATTCTGGCCTCCCATTTTACAGTGACTTATTTCTATTATTTCCATTGACTTAAAGCATCCCATAGGTGGAAGGTGAATCAGGACCCTGAGCATAACTGCAGTAGATTTATCAGGTCAGTTATTATGGCTTGGCTTGTCCTGTACCTTCTCCCTCTGTTGGTCCCAGCCCTGTCTCGTTTGCTAAGCACAGCAGCAGCCAGTAGAGCTGGGATTTTCTGCACTGTTCGTATCATTTCTCGCAAAATGCTCCTGAGTTTAATTCCATGGTAATTCAGCCTGGCATGGAGATGCATCAAAAAGGATTCTGTGTACATTTTCATAACTCAGCAATGTGTCATTCAACACTGTTGCTTGAAACATGCCTAGAACATGCCCTTTGACATCTATTTTCAATTTGGTAAAAAAMAAAACAAAACAAAACACAACCCCAGAAGGCACTGTAGTCTCTCAAAACCACCAGTTTAGTCACCATCAAAACCAACAGAAGTCTGGGCTATTGTTTCCACTGTGAGAAAAATATATCAAGTGCTGTTGTGCACTTTCCTGGAAAGACCCAGAATTCTTAAAAATGTACCCATTTTCAGACTGCAATGTGAAAACATACCTGGGACCAGATGTACTGTAAAAMGCTCCTTCTAGCCTATGAATCTTCCAGCAAACCTCTGATGGCTTCTGAGCACAATTTTGAGCAATTGTTAGAGCTTCACTCTGAAGCTCAACAAGACATATCATTTCACACATCTTTGACAGAAGTGCAGTTGAAACTTGATGGATGGCTTTACTTTTTGGTATCTGCTGGTGCTTCAATACAGCTTCATTCTCTGAGCAGAGAAACAAACCCAGTGTGTTGAAATGAGAGGGAGACCTAAGGCAGCCAGTTTGTATCTGGTTTCGATAGTTCTGCATTTGGGAAATTTTAAATGTAGAYTTCTGCTCTGATTAAATAGGAAAGGGTTTTTTTGCTGTGTTTGGTGGGGTCAGGCCCAAAGCACAGAAATACATATCTGTCTGAAACAAGAGTTTTGTTCTCTAAGAAAACGAAAGGAAGCTGTCTCCCAGAGCTCACTGATACGCAGTGATGCAAATGCAAACACCCATGTTTTCTGGTAAGCAATTCATGTTTATTAGGACCAGCTTTCTCTAATTCCATCTTTGTCATTACTCAGAGTTTGCACTGGGAACCCCTTTCCCATTTCTATTATGGGACTATATCAATATGGGCTTATATCTATATAATTTAACGGTGAGGGAAGTGGTATCTGTTTTTAATGACACTGAACAAATATAAAGCAAAAGTCAATTCTGAGGCAAAGGGCTTCTGCAGTTGATATTGCCAAGGAGAAGAGGAGAAAGAAGGTATTAACAGGGTGCCAAAATTTCTTATCAGAGATCACAGTCTACGGCAGAGCTGGGAAAAGAGCCTTAAGTCTTTTGGCTTCTGCTTCACTGCCTTCACCAGGAAGACTAATTTTGTGAAAGCCCCAGCTTTCACATAGGTGGCATATCCACCTCTCCCTAAGACTCTGTTGCTTGCAAGCATGATCTTGACTGAATGTATGCCAAAGAAGCTCCTGGAGGAAATAAAAAGACACAAACCAGCCACAACTGGATAAGAAGAGGCTTGCTAAGTTAAGCTTAATTAGCTAAGAGACATCTGAAACCTTAAGAGGGTCCTGACTGAAACACACTTAGTAAGCAGGAGTGTTTCCTGCAGGCTGACAGGCTTTGCTGCTGTGATCAAGACAGCTCAGCAGCCCCCCGGAAGTGCTCCAGGAACAGCTCATGGTCTGCAGACCACGACTTGGAAGGCCATATGACTAAACAAGACTGTCTGTCATGACGGCCTTGTGCCAGAGACAATGAAAATGGGAAAGAAACAAGATGCAAAAGTACTCGAGTTTACTGAATTGTTTTATGCAACATTTGCTTCATGTCACATTTCACGTAACAACTGCTCTCTGTAAAAGTGATTTATGTAAAACGGCTCGAACAGGGGCACAGATATACAGACAACTCTGTGGGGCTGAAACTGAGGGATGTACAGCTCAGACAAAATCTCGATGCGTTTAAATATTTTGAGGTGCTAATTACCTCAAAGGGGGCTAAAAACATAGATTCATGAAGCTGTTGGAAAAGGATTTGGGGAGACAAATGTCTTTAGAAAAATAGAAAGAGATGGCCACAAGACTTAGGGGAAAATGGGTAGGATGACTATAACGGGTACAAGTTGCAAGCTGGAAGAACAAGTGATCATTTGGATTGATATTGAATAGGAAAAGGGTCTCTTCTAAAGGTGGAATACCTCTGGAAACAGCTTTTTGCCAAGCTGTACTGTAGATTGTAAAAGAGTAAAAGAATTAACAGACTCCAAATCATTCAATAATGAACCCACTAGCATTTATATTAGGAATCTCTCTGGGAGGGACAGGTCCTGCAAGCCAAAACGCTGCAGTAGTTGATATCTGTAACAAGAATACAGTCTGAAATGAACTGAAGCTGACTGAAAGGAGGAGTCTATTTTCTTTCAGTGTTTGAGCAACACTGTTGGCATTTTTCACCAAATTAGTGGCTGAGAAGAAGCCYTGGAATGAATTATTCAACCACAAATTTGGGGGAATTATAAATTTACATATGTGTTTCAAATAGCAAAATGCACAACTGTACCACTGAAAAAGGAGGAGTGTCAATCTGAATGTACAACATCAGTCTGTCTAGCTGAGGAAAATAGGAAGCTGGGAATAAAAATCATGACTTGAAAGAGGTGGCAAACCCYGAGCAATTATTCTGATGAGCTCAACACATTGCAACAAAAGCATTCAGTTCTTCCCTTTCATCTAAATTTAACTTTTCATTTCAGCATGAAGGAGGGTCCTCAGATACATTTCCTTGGATCTACAGTAATATATATACTGTTTGACTTCCCCAGGAGCATTTATCCACATCCCTTACAGCTGGAAAGGCCATATCCCAAGTATTTGAAATTATCATGAAGAGTTTACAAACTTATGATGAGACTTCTAAGGACTGGGCAAATGCTTTACCTCCAGTGACACAGGGAGAAAACAGCAATCTTACCGGTGTGGCAGAGAGTAGTATAGAGACTTACATATGCATACAAGATGACCAGTTTACACCAGCAAAAGGCACCTTTTACCAATATGCCAGAGTTTGCACTGAAAAATGTGTAGGTTAAAAAAGGTATATTCATCTCATACCTCATTAGAATAACAGCTCTGGTCTATTCCAGCCTGCCCTTGGATTTTCTAGGGCTTTCAAATGTCCGAGGATCCTTTTCTCCTTCTACCTATCCTGTTCTTTCAAAGGTAATGTGCACCCAAAGGACTGATATATGGCTGCAACTTTTTTCTTTGTTAAGGAAGTTTGTGGGAATTGAACTTTTCAAACATGGCCCACAGAGGCACTGAGGTGCCTCTACAGGCTCTGATTCACTATCCTAGGAGGCAGCGCTGCAATAACTGGAGAAGTTGTTGTTCCTAAAGCTTCGGGTCTGCACCTACTTCAGCCTCAGTAGCGAAATGCAACAAGGATTGTGGTCCAGAAGGTTTAGTTAATATGCTCCACAGCCAGGCTTGGTAACAGGAGTTGAAACTAATGTAAGTTACTTTGGTGCACATGGCCATGACTGGAAATTTAGGGTCAGACATATTAGCCAGACTGCTGCACCTGCAGAGGTAATAACATCTGGATGAGGGGCAAGGCAAGCAACTGGAGACAACACCCTTCAGTGTGAATTTTATTCCCAATGGGAACAGTGTGCCTAATCCCTCTTTGTGAACCCAAACTTGAAAGTCTTGATCTTACCATCTCCAAAATAAACTAGCAAACAATAGTGCTGATGGAGCTAGGAGCTGCAGCCAGCTTGGCCCATGAAGCAGATGAGGGAAATGTAACTTCAGAAGAACTATTAGTATGACTGGCTTCCAGCCAGTGAGTACAGAGCCTAGTCTGGTTCCTCCTATCTCAGAAGTGAACACCGGTCTTAGGAAAAATGTTCCACAAAAAATTTAACATCCTTGTTTATGTAGGTGAGCAGCTGATTAGTCTGGAGGTCAAAAACATTTGACTTTTGCCATGGATGGAAAAGGCTAAGACTAGCAAACAGGCAGTTTAAATAAAGATAAAAACATAAACAGTGCTTCATAAGGTGATTAATCAACTCCACATTTTAGAACAGAATAGACTTGGGGACAGACTGTAAGGGTTCTTTGTAGTTTTGAGCCACACAGAAATTAATAAGTTTACCTTTTGTACCTTTTCCACTGGGAAGCTTTCCAGCAAGTATTCCACTTTGAAGATGTGTGCCTTGTGACTAAAAAGCCAAAGTGCAACAAATCAGCTTCCTAACCTCCCTTTTTTTTCTTGCTAACTTCAGTTTTCTTGCTGATGGCTTGTCCCCACCCTGATGCTTTCCACTTCCCCCTCTGCCCACCTCTTTTGACCTCAGAGATCTGGCTTAATTTTCCCACTCACTGGCAGAGCTCTTTAGATCTTGTCTTGATTAACTGCTGTTTCATCTCAAATTTCTTTTGACTGTCTCACACTACCACTTTGTCTCTATCCATACCATCCTTTCTCCCCCTTCAGTCATGCTCCATCATGTAATGAGGGGAGCTTACAGAGGCCTCAGTATTGACTGAAATTGCAATAAAGTGAGCTCACTCAGTATTCTTCACAGGATAAACATTAGAACCTTTCTCCTGAATTAATTGGATTTTTCCCTGCCTGCCTGACCAGGCTGACAGGAGTGCAGCACAGTTGTACGGCCTTTGCTTGACAGCTAGGTTCACTTCAGGTTCTGCAGCCATCTGAAGAGCCTACTACCAGCACCTTATTGCATCTGTTGTTCCTCTAGAAATTACTGACACCATAACTGACTGACACCACTGTCAGCATAATCAGAACAACTGCAGCAATGTCTCAGAGGGCATAGGAGTTTATAAACTGGGCTATGGCCTAGAAGAAAGGGTTTAAGAAGAGGCAAGAAGAGGAGTACACCTACTCTCATTCCCTCATGCTCCCTCCTCTGTTATTTCTTCCTTTCTGACTGACAGGAATTTTTTCACCAAAGAAAGGAGTTGTACACCTAATCATATTTTTCCAGTTTGTGGGTTTAGGTGAATGGCTAGGCCTTGTCCCAACTCCACACCGATGATAGGGTACACCCTGCACCTCCATCACTCCCAATCCCTACTTGCATGGGAAGGAAATCTTGGTTTGCAGCAACCCCGCTCTTAACTTCATTTTTTTAAAGTGACTCAGGCCCTTTGCTTCTTAATAATTTGGGACAATGGGAGCAAGGGTCCTGAACCACCAAGGCACTTTTTACTAACCGCGACTTTAATCTGTTGTCCATGCACAATGGTTCTGCCTTCTAAATCCACGGACATGAAGAGCTCTGCTGAGCCAGGCAGCCTGCAGCGGTCTCACTTCATGCAGCACAGCTGAGCTGCAGCATGGAAAATCTGAAGCCTGTGATCTRACTTTCCAGAGGTATAAAGCTCTTTTCAGCACTGAAGCAAGAAGGATAGAAATATTTTCAGCAATTTTAACTGCCAAATAAATAATTATAATAAAATGAAATTATTATTCTGAATAGCTCCACTGAATCTGGTGCCTACAATGCAGTCAACAAATAACCACTGAATTCTCCTGTAGACTTTCTTATTCAAGAAACACTCAGTCTGAATATCTGAAAGATCCTGTCAAAAACAAAGTTTGCCAAGCTGAGAGGAAATGACTAAAGCCGGAAGAGAAACATTTGTGGTTTCTCTCTTACAAGGAAGAGGAGAGACAGTAAAAATTTACTCTTACAACTAAGTCTTCTTTAACTAACAAATGGGTAGACATGGTTTCCTCAGGCTACATTAACCTTACAGAAGATTGAAGAAATACAATGGGAAAGGTTGGTGGAGAGAACTAAGAACGTCCCTAGCAAGGTAAGTACTACCTGGCTATGCCACCTGTTGCAAGTGCTGGCATTTTTGAGAAGCCCTACTGTCTAATACCTGAGCTTGAACCTGAAAGTCTAGTAACAGTCTGGTCCCTGTTAATGGAGCATTCACATATATGCTTAGACATGTAGCAATCTTCCTGATTTTTGAAAGATCGTACCAATTAATTGGAATTTTGCGCTTGTTAAGGGCTATATTATTTACCATTTTACTACCCTGGGATTTTTTACTGAAAGAATATTTTCTCTATCACAACCGACCATTGCAATTTACCTCTTCCAACTATTTGGATGTTATTAAGCTCTTTAATGATGACTTATTTTACTAGAAATCAAAGGAGTCCTGCCTCATTTACAAAAGCAAATCAGGAACTTGGCTGGTAGCAGTTAAGTTTATTTGCAGAGTGGCCACTCCTACTTGAGAATGGGCTAAAACCCACACACCTGCTGATAGGAAATGCTGGACTATAAACCCTTTTGGAGAAAGCCTATCCTTACTCTTACTAAGCAGTGCATTACCAAACATTATCAGTACTTAACTATATTATCTGTATTTGTCAGGCAGGAAATTTCTCATTTCCTTTTTGCTGTTGAATATACAGTAAAATCTGCTCCAGTCAGTCATGGATGCACCAGGACATACTGGTAATTCTCTCAGTAGAGTTTTAGGAAGTGAGAAAGCTGAAAGATATTTTAAAGTAGAATTTTAAAGGCAAAGGAGATCATTCTTCCTGCAAGTTTGAGTATAAGTGTTTCAATTGCCCTTCCTATTCATTCCTAGCCTATAGATATTCATGTGACTGAATTTTAATCATGTTTTTCTGTTTTATTAAAGTGATTTAGAGTGATTGAGGATCATAAAATGATTGATAATTTGATGGTCTGTGGTGTTGGGCAAAGTGTATTCTAATGCTGGTGGCATATGATTTGTTTTAAGCAGCAAGAAGTTTAGCAAAAAAGCATCCGCGAACATTATTTGAATAACGACTACAAAGCTGTGTCATCGGTATATGCCCCTTTCTTTCACTTTCTGCAGATGTGCACAACCAATCTGTTATTGTTCACAGAACAAACACCATGAATACTCAAGAAATATTATGTGGTGGCCTGCAGCACACTGTCCAGCCTCTGAGAAATATCATTCAGGGTGTGATAGGATATGACAATATGATATGATTTTGGTAACATTGTGAATTGTAAGCAAAAAATGAATTGTTCTGTCCCCTTTTGCCCTAATTCAAGGAATCATTTCCTGAGTTAAAAAAATAAGTTTGAATAAAATGCTTGTAGAGCAAATTCAGTTTGCGACACGCTGTGAATTGTTAAAAGGGGGCTAATTCCTTATACTGCACGGAATAGTTCTCTTGTATTTCTTCTTCTGCAGCAGCAGACAGGCAGAAAGGTTTGTTCAGAGGTGCCACCATGCGCAGCCTCTTCCCACCTTGTCCCATGGAGCCGGGGGAGGGAATCACGGCGGAGGTATGGCACTTGGTGTTTTAGGCCAGACCCTCAGCTGGCATAAAGCACTGTAAGTTGATGGAGTCCATATCTACCAGCTGCAGATATAACAGCCCTCTATAAACCAGGAAATCACACAAAAAARAATTCAGCTCATGGTGCCAAGGCTTCCCCTGAAGCAATGGTGCTTCACAGAGTCAACTGTAAAAATTATCCCAGCTACTAAAAGCATCATATAAACAGTAAGCAAAGCTTGACAAAAGATGGGCATGGGAGTGTTGTGTTGAGGCTAAACACCTGGAATATGAAATTTTCTGTTCAGTTCTCAGGAAAAAAACAAAATATATCCTAAAGGCTGATAATAGCAGTGCATATTTCAAACAGGCTACACTGTGTCTTGGAAAGAGCTTTGACTCTCCTTTAGAACAAGGGGACCACTGTGGCTTGGAGGGCTTTTCTGCACCTGATAGTGGATATAAATGAACATGCAGGGGTCAAGCTTTGAAGGATAGTGAGACCAAACACTTCTCAACAGGTGTATTGAAAATTCTGGCTTGTGACAGAGCATGATGAAGGGAGAGGAATGCAAACCGGGAAGGATGAATCTGGTGTTTCAAGAAGGAAGGGGGATGAGGAAGGGTGAAGCAGGTTGGGGAAAACATGGCAGGGTAAGTAGATGACAACTAGTGTCATTCATAGAGGGGAAGGGTCAGTGGGTTTTGAGGGTGTGCAGAGAGGAAACTGGGCTGTTTGGTAAGACGCTGTGTGGGAAAGAGAGACCACGAGGATGGAAAAGACTGTGGGAATCTTCAGGTGCTGTTGGTCTATAGACAGGTTGGTCTCTCTCCACTCCTCCATCCTTTATGCCTTTCCTCAGCATCCCCTCATTCTCCTTTGCCCCTCTAACAGTCTCCATCAACTCTTCCCGCTAGTCCTCCTACCTATCACCTTTCCCCAAAAGCAAATTTTCTTCTTACCACTACCACATGTCTTTAGAACAGCATGGTTTCCCATAGAGAATAACAAAATTAAGGGGCTATTTTATAAAAGTCTAACCAACTGTTGCACTAGCACCTGCTAAAGCACTACAATATATATCTAGCCTATCCTCTGCTAACGCAAATAGGCAAACCCATGGACTTTCTCTGCACCTGTAGAGTTTGCCCCCCATAATCAAGGCAGGTAACTTGATAATGATAGTTGACATGATTTAATTGCTGTATTAATTGGAATGATATCTTTGATTGTAGGTTGCAGGTTTAATTTTTTTTTTTTCCATTAGCCTTGTCTCACCTAAATTTGCCCTTTTAGCACAAAGCATTTTCTGAGCATTCTACTATGCAAGCTTAGGGGCAGGCATTTTACTAGAAGCAGCATATTTTAAGTAAATATTAGCACTTTAAACAATTTTTAAATTTGTACTTTCAAGAATTGAAATGGAAAACTGTTGTTCTGGTTACTCTGTGAAAGAACAATTTGAATGAATCAAATACTAAACAAAGTCCTGAATTTGGTATCATGAATACCAAAGGTTTAAATGTCTGCATAACAAATCAGCAACCACAGACTTTTTTTTTGTGAGGCGTATAGAAAGGGTTTCATTTGCCATTATTTGGTCTGAAGCATCTAGTCAGCTGTGTTTAGACCCTCTGACATCCCACCTAGGAAAAAAACGATTGTCCTCTGTCATCAGCAGAAAAAAGGGATCTAAACAAACGGATTCCCAGAAGTTTTAGCAGGTCAGTATACTCTAGGGTAAAAATAATGATCTTCAATGAATCTTTCTGATCCCTCTGATTTAAAACGCAATGGTTGTGTTTACATGGCTCCTGAGGAGCAGGCCAGAAAACAGCCATAGTGCAACATGCCCCATAATTGATCCACCTTATATTCTTGTTGAAGATGCTCTCAAGATCCAGAGTAGACATTTTCCCTGAGATAAGTAGCAACCAGGGATCAAGCCCAGAGAAATATCTGTATTCTTCCCCCTGCCTAAGTGTTCACAGAGATCTTCCTGTCCAGTGCCTGACCTGTACTGGGCTCGCTGCCCAAAAGAGCACCCAGGCAAGCACCTGCTGCTGTGTCTCCTACTTATCTTCCATAGAAAAACCTGATCTTGGTTTGTGGACTCCCTCACTTGTTGTAATGGAAATTACTGCAATTTCCATATATTCAGCCTGAGCAGGGAAAGCTCAAAAGCATTTTGTGGCTCTTAAGGATCTTCTAGTCATTAGCTGCTGGAGAGAGACTGAAAAGCTCTTCTAGAAGGTGACAAGCAGTACTAGGGACTCTGAAATATCTGAGGAGAGGATATTTCTTCACATGGTCATGATGAGAATTAAAGAAGGGAAAAGGAATCTTATTTTATATGATGAACCAAATTGCAAGAAATGACTCCAGTTACCCTGAATCACAGGTTGAGGGGAGGCTGCCTTGACTAGCGTGGTCATTTGCAATGCATCACCAGCTCATTTTTTCCACAAGCATCACATGATGCATTGAGACACACCACAGCACTGTGCAGGAACCCAGCTATAAGGAATTATACAGCCATGAAGCATCTGCACTCCCATCTCTCTCTTTGCCCACAGCAACCATCCTCACCCTTGAGTTTTGTACTCACAAACACATTACTGGCTAGGTCTTGGGTAAAAAGTCCATAGGAAAGACATTGAAAAAAGGTCTTGTTTGGAAATAAATTTTTTTGACAGCAAAGAACTGCAATCTGATTTGGGTATCTGGTCACTGCTTGGCAGCATGGGATTGACACCAGCAAAGGCCTTTGCTGCTCTGAATCCAACGCAACAGCTCCCCTTTCTTAACATTTCATCTTCCTCTGAATAATAATTTATTCAACAAGTGCCATTTCTAGCTGAATAGATGAATTCTTAATTCTAATAAATGATTTCTGAATGATTCACGCAGGACACCTCAGCAGGATTTTCTTTTTTGTCTTTTGCTCTTCTTGTATGGCCTTCTGAAAATAAGACCCTGTTGTGCAACAGTAGCACTAATTATTTCTACTCAGCTTTCTGACTGAAAGTGGCATGAAAGAGATTTTTTTTTTCTAAGCAGCAACCAAAGAAGCCTTTGTTGAAAAAAAGGAAAAAATGTCTAAGCAGATTTCCTACCACAGCAATCAGTGCATTTTGACTTCCCCAGCCTGGTTCAAATATTAAGTTATCTTGCAAGCTCCACTCTTGATGTTGGGTTGAACTGTTCTTTTAAGCATAAGAACTACATAGAGTAAGAAATATTTAAGGTGGACTATCCCACACATATTCCCTAGAAGATGCAGTGCTTCAGAGAGCCCATCTGTAAATCTTGCTTTCTCCTCCCTCCAAAATAAAGTTTGCTGTTGATAGACCTAAACAGCAAACTATGATGTTCCCACATAAGGAAAACTAATTAAACAGCAAAATAAAGGTGACACAGAACTAAGACTCAAACTTTTCCTGTAACTCCTTGCCCAGTCCTCACAAAAATATTCCTCTCACCCTTGAACACCTTGACTAAAGGCCAGGGTAACTGATGCCCAAGTAGGAGGGAGATTATATTGTCATTTTATCCCACATACAGGTAAACAGCTCACTTTGCAGCCTAGCTAGTGATGTGGTCCATTTCAGCTGAGATGAGAGAAGGGCTCCCTTTTTTCCTTTAAAGAGACAGACATTCTTCAATTTATTTTAGAGCTGCAAATGACACAGCTGTCTAGTGGAACACTTTTGTGAAGAGAAGTTAGGAGAAGAGCCAGTGTGGGGGTAGAGGTCTACAGCTCCACCCCTCCATTTGATTTAGTCTCTTCTAAAAAAGTCACCCACTGTGACCCAACATTGTTCAAACTATTTTTGTAAAAACAACGGTGATCCCAAGGAAGATTTATATAACACACTTGTGCTATATCTCTCAGTTCCCTTTTTTTTTTTAAATTGCTGAGAGCCATATAACAACTTTCACAGGCATATCATAGGAGACTGCCAACATTTCAAACATTTCCTTGATGTAGGATGATCACAATTGAAAGGAATGTGAATTTTATTCGCAGTCAGTAAGGTTTTGTTTTCCTTAATCCCTGAGACTAAATCATTGAAYAGTTTTTAATCTCCAAACTAAATGTTAATTGAGACTTACTGTCATTTAGGTTACTGAATGACTAACCAAAATACTGATGTGCCTTTGAGGAAGTACTGGGGCAGGAACCCAATGGTAAGCTACTGAAACAGTAACCCTTAACCCATTTTCATTGTTGTGAGCTGGTTACACAAGACAGCTTTTCAATACTTGGAAAAATATGATCAAAGGTCCTTTTCAGTATTAAAATTGCTTTATTTAACATTCTCTCAGTCTAACCTATGAATAGTGTAACTGAGCCAGGCTTCCATGGACTAGCAATAAAACTGGTGGTTTGTGTCCCAGGGTGCTATAATTTTTCTTTGTGCTGCACATGTACAGGGTTTTTTGTTTTTTTTTTTTTTACCTACCAACATGAGAGTTCAGCCTTTCTCGAGAACTGTACAAAACCAAACCAAACCCTTCCTCCCCCAGCACAACTCATTAGCAATTGGATTTCATCTAGGCATCAGCAAACACAGAGCAAATCGAAGCAGAGACATGGAAAAGACAACATTGCAGTTCAGTTGGTGGTAACTGCATCATTAAAATTAGTAGTAGAGATCCTGGCACAAGTGGGAAAATTAAGGATATTTTGGTGTAATCTCCACCATAATTATTCAGGCTTCCTCCAAGTGCTGTAGCACCTAACTGCAACATTTTTGCCTCATGAAATAGGTCAGGTCCATTTTCAAGCAGAGCAGAGGGCATTTTCTGTCCCCAGTGCCAGACTCACCAATAGATGCAAAGGAGCTGGAACAGGATCATCTGGTGCAGCCCTCTATTGCCCTCCCCAGCAGGAAGGGGACCACACCAACAGAGAGGAAACATCCTGCCAAAAAGGGGACTGAGGGGGAAGGAGGAGAACGGCTTCTTCGCTGTCTCTCTCTCAGCTCCTCCATGACAGCGCGTCTCCATGGCACGTCAGCCAAAATGAGGAATGGTCTTGAGTCTTTGTTTAATTTGGAAGAAAAACTGGAAGCAATCACAGAACTCTGCAGCTAGTCCAGGGGAAAAACACTTAGACCACTTCACCTAGTTAAGGCTTAACTTTAACAAGGATCTTAATCCTTAGTCCTAGTTAAGGACTAAAAATTTAGGCTGATTGTTCAGGTTCTGCTAGGGGCAGTGAAGACAGGCCATTTCTTACCCTAAGACAGGTATGTAAGTGATGAAATCAACCTACCTGAGGAGGGACCTTTTTCTCCCTTTCTGGAGGGATTGCAGATTATGCATCTGGACTGGATGCTGAACTTTCTAACAGTTAAAATGAAGTGTCTGTTTTTCCACATCTTGGCTTCTCCTTTTTAAACAATAAGTATAACACTCCTACTTCACAAGGGAGTCACAATATTAAATGCAACAACAGCAGTGAATTGTTCACATGCTATACATACCACTGAGTATAAAAAATAAAAAGCCTTTATATAACCCAGGCTGAGATCCTCAGCACTTCACAGTTTTAATTCTAAATGAAGAGCATCAGCACCTCCCAAAGGTTGATTAACTGTTCTTCTCAGTGGCGTTTGAGAGTTTCCACATCAGATTCTTGCTTCTATTTTGTTTCAGGATTCAACTAAATAACAATTCCTAGTGAGCACTTTGTTTTTGAGGAATATTCTCAATAAACACCAAAGAACTTTGGATCTTCAAAGCTATTCTAAACCCATGGCTTAGTAGTAATAAATAGTGACTGCTGCTTATTTAGCTCAGCTCTCAAACACTACAAAACTTCCACCAAAAGCCTACTAACCCAAGGATGCAGGTTAGGGACTGAATGACTGCTGAAAAGGTTGGGGGAGCCCTGGTGGATAGTAGGCTAAACGATAGGAGCAGCACACTCCAGCAGCAATGAAAGCTAACAGAGCACTGGGATGCACCAACAGGAGCATAGGCAGCAGATCACAGGAAGTGATTATACCTCCTCACTCTGCACTCATTAGATTACATCTGGAAACTGCATCCAGTTTTGTGCCCCCCAATCCAGGAAGGACAATGACAAACTGGAGCAAGGTCAGCAGAGGGCCCCAAAGATGGCTGGGGCTGGAGCACTTGTCCTGTGAAGAGAGGCTGAGGGACCAGGGCTTGTTCAGCCTGGAGAAGTGCTGGGGGGACCTAACAGCCCCCTAGTGCCTCTGAGGAGTGTATCAAGACAACAGAGCCAGGCTCCTCACAGAGGTGCATGGTGGGAGGATGAGAGACAGAAGTYGTACATTGAAACAAGGCATATTCTGACTTGATGAAAGGAAAATTTTTCCCTGTGAGGACAGTCAAACAGTGGAGCATGCTGCCCAGAGAAGTTGTGCAGCCTCCATCCTTGGAGGTTTTCAAGACCAGCTGGACAAAGTCCTGAGCAACCTGGTCTGAAATCAATGTTGACCCTGCTTTGAGCAGGTACTTGGACTAAGAGAGCCCCTAAAGTCCCTTCCAATCTGAATTATTCTGCAATTCTAATGCCCTAAACTGTCATCTGTCAAAAAGCACATAGAAATTCTAACAGTCATCACTGGACAGCTCTAAAGTTCATGTAGGTAAACTACAGTCATCTTTGGGGCTTGTATCACCAATAGTATCATATGCATTTAGCTCAAGAAATTGAGGCAAAAGCTCAAAGGTTACTGTCATTATAATTATGTGAATAGCCAGGACAAATGCTGATCTGCTAAGACTTGGTCTAGTGCCAAGTAAAGTTACCAGAAAGTTTCCAAGGGTTCATATCAGCTGACTTCAGATGCAGCTATCCAAATCTGAATTCATTATTGGCAACCAAATTACTGTTAGTGAAAAGAAACAAGTCCACAGCCATCCAAAATGGCTAATACAGATTAGTGCCAGATAAAAGTCTCCTCTCCATTGACAAAGGAAGTCTGTCCAACTATTCAGGTATAGATGTTTGTAGTGTAGCTCTCAAGTTCGGCAAAATGGATCATACCCCTACTGACTTTGATGGGGTGGCAGGGGGGTGGATTAGGCTTGGAACCTGTTGAGGCCAGTGCAGTTAGAATTGAAACTAAAATATACAAACTCCATTAAGAAATACATTTCTTGTACAATTTCCAGTCTAGAGTCCTATTGCTACAATTTTGTGTTCTTAACATTTATTGGGGAACTTCTTATTCCTTCTTGACTGCCATGAGTGGAACAGGTTTGAGGACTAGAAGAATAGAGATGGGGTGAAATTAATACTGAAAAGCATAAGGAAAAGAGAAGAGAAATATCTGATTCTACTAGCTGATCTTACAGATTTTATATATACTGTGGGATCCAAGAACTTTTCACTGATCCTGAGCCTATATATATATTGTACCAGGCTTCATCCTGACTTCATATCTTGATAGGAGATTGTGCTCACATGTGTAGCAGTAGAAAAGGCCAGTGCCATCTTCCCTACTACCAGAGATGTTTCCAGCACAGATAAAGAAGCCTTTGTGCCAGGCACTGACCCTTCTCTGGGACACCATGCACATGGTGGTCACTTGTGCACAGAGCAGATGGAGAACAGCTACCCAGGGTGATAAGGGCTGTGGGGAGCTTGTCCTCACTTTAGAGGTGGGGTTGACTGAAACTGCAGAGTTAGTTTCTATTGGCAAAAGCATGAGGCCACATGGTGACATGAATTGAGACAGTGGTCTGGGTTAAAAATAACCTTGTGGGAGGGGAAGGAGGCTGGATGGAGAGCAGTTCCCCAGCCAGGTTCTGGTCCCAGTTAGGTGAACGCCCAGGGAGGCAGCAGTGGTGGCCCCAAGGACAGGCAGGAGCAAAGGTGACATGAGGAAGGGTGGGACTGCTGCTCTCAGCATGCCACCAGCTTACGGTGGCTGAGACAGAGCACTGAATAACTGTGTTAGAAAACCCAGCAAGTTCAGCCTGTACAAAGGTCTGACTGCCATCTATAAATACATAGTGGGAAAACATCACAGAACAAGCTATTTAAGAAGAAAGACAATCTTGTTCCCACACCCAAAAACTAGGTGTATCCTGAACAAACAGTTGTACTGTCAGTGGAAATTAGCAGGTTTTAAAGCAGGGGAGTGAGGTTGCCCTCCAACCAACATGCTGGTGTTTCTTTTCAGCTGTTTCTTTTGCCCCCTCTTCATTTGAGTTATCTCCTTCTGTCTTCAGCAATTGTCTTCACAAATAAGATAAGAGCCAAAATGAAAGCCCTTTGGCATTCACCCACCATTACAGTGTTTCCTGCAAAATGATTTCTCTTTCAGTATCAGTGATAATTGGAGCCATAGTAGTATAAAGATGCAAGTGACAGACAGGTCAGAGAGAAATAACAGCTTTCATTAGCCAAACTGAAATCACCAAGGGGGGGCAGGGGGGAGGAAAAGACAAGCTTTCAAGTACACAGGTCCCTGAAGAAGTGCTGTGTGCACAGATCTTGCCTGTTTTCTCTTACTAAATATTACCCAGTCTAGCAGAAATTGTCAGTCCCTATCAAACTTTCCTCTCTTTTCAATGTTTAAAGTTTTCACCTCCCACTCTGCATTTCTATTTTATTGTACCTAGTTTTATACTGGCTGATCCATCCAGTTCTTCCTGTATTTACTAACCCATCTCTAGGTACCTGCCACCACTATATCTGGATAATGGAGTCCCTGAGAGAAAGTATTAAAATGGAAACAAGAGGTGATTGAGAGCTGAGCCACAGAGGTCCTTTTCTGCACATCCAAGTCTTTTGTCTTTGTTTACTTAGGAAAGCTTTCAATCCAGATCAAAACCACACTATTCAGGTCTCATCTCTAATTTTCTCTCTGCATGTTTTGCCCCTGTACTCTTGCTGAGTCTGAGAACAGATTCAGGGGCACTTGCTGTCTAAGTAGCCAGCAACAGTCACACAAGAAACTGCAGCTTGTGCTACAGATGTAGCCACAGAAAATACACACGGACAAGCCAGAAATCTGAAAATACCCCTCACCCTAAAGAAAGTATTAAAATTACTGTTATTAGCCACTGCTTAATGTAGCTCTTGACTCCCAGTTGCCTGGCAGAACATTCAGATCCATTTCAGACCCTCTCCCCTCACATTAGGAAAGAGGCTTTGCAATTTTTGTGCAACTACTAAGAAAATAAACCTTTTCTTCAGTTATCTTCCATTTGAATCATGCCACTTGCCTCAATCATGTTAAGAGGCAATGTATGATTGGCTGAATGCTGCCAAGCAGCATGCTAAATTCCCTGACTAACCCAAACAGAGACAGCTCTAGAGTTTCCTCTATGGAAAGCTGACATGTTGTTTGGGAATGCCAAGCCAACAGGTTACCAAAATAAACTTCTTTAAATCTGTCCCATGAAACAGAACAAACATGTGGGCAATGCCATTGCTATGGAAGGAAGGTATATAGGACCCCAGTCCTTAAACTTACTTTATACTTTGGCTGCATAGCAGTGAAGACAAGAACCTTTTTTTTTTGGGGGGGGGGGGGGGGAAATCACCCACATCAAAAATTTCATCCTAGCTAAGGCTTGTGTAGACAGTCAAACTAACATTAAAAAGTCCTTCTGCTGGTAAAATTAATTCCATTTGGGAAATTAGTCTACACTATAAAGGCAAAAAGCTTTTGGTAGCATAAACTCTACTTGCATTAGTTGAATTTGCCATATATCCATTCCAGCAATGCTTTAAAGTTTAGGTTAGTTTTGGGGGGGTTCAACCCCTATTACAGGTTCACTCTTCCCCACTCATTTGAAGACTTCTAAGCTTTACAGTACAAATAATTGATACTTTTCAAGCTCTGAATATACAGGACAGGGAAAGGCACAGGGTCAGAAGAACACATGACAACATGTGTGGTTAATGCTTAGGCAAACATGATACCCGTTGGATGTGGCAGTAGCTTGCATGTAAGGTCAAAATCCTTCCAGCCTCTCACAAAGAGAAAGCTTACTGAATAAACAAGGGATGTATTACTCACCGCCTGTGCAAAACAATTTGCTCTATCATATATGAGCTCAAGTAACAGGAAGGCCCTACAAAAGGGACTAAGAGACTTCTTAAAGTGTATTTGTACTGCAGTCACTTAATCCTGGTCCACAATACCTTAGCAGGGTTGCCTCAGGTACAAGGCACTTACACACCCGGTTTCACTGCACCATTATATTTTACAAATGCCCAAGAAGCTTCATAAATTAGCCCATGCTGACCTGCTGAGTAGTGAGGGCAGCTCATTTATGAGAAAGCCAGTTATCTCTCTACAATGAGTAATGACCTGCTATGCCTCCCCTTCATTCAACTCCTGTCTGCTTATCTGGGGGATTAGCCTCCCTGTGCCCCCTACTCCTACTTTACCCCTACCCCACATCAATCTCCAAAGTGCAATTACTTCATACAAACCACGCTGAGAAGATAGGTGTGAAGTTAAGTGTGCCTGCTAGCCAGCCCATCAGATTTGCTTGCATGGCTCTTCCATTTACCCTGCAAGATATTCCCCTAAGATGTCAGGGAATCATTTTTCAGGCTGTATATGCTGCCTAGCATTTAACTACCTCCTCTTGCATCTGAGTGCAGTCAAATGTCTAATGTTTGTGTTGCTACTACATCTACATAGGAAAAAAGCACAGGACTAGGCAATTCTTACTTTGCATGGGTACAGTCCAGTACTTTCACTGTTAGGTGACTATCACTCTCCTGAAACCAGGATTCAGATCTCATGGCAGACCAAGAAGTTCATCCTGGCTTACACCTTCCTATGTATAAATGACATGTGACTTCCAAGTGAATCTGAGGTACATATGTTGCCAGCCATGACTACAATATATCTATTACCTCAGTCTTTAATGTATTTATGCACAGAACTTTTCATCTTCCTCAGAGACTAACAGAAAGGGAATCAAATTTCTCTTCCCATCTGTCTTTCATAACCRTAATATGCCAATCTACCTTGCAGCCTATAAGATCTCCATCTATCAATTTTAGTGAATTTGGCTTTTTTTTATATATAATTTGGCTGATTATATTCTACATGATTTATATTTTGATGATATGCCAAATATGAAATCCAATTGCAAATTGACACGATAAATATTCAGTACCTCATAAACATCAGTATAACTCTTCTGTGGGTCTATCTCTGTATTGGGAACTGTCCTTTCACTGCTCTGCTGAAAGGCTTCCTTCATCTCAACAACCACAATTAAAAAGCTTCACCATTATTTAGTATTTGGAGTGTTTAAAACCACAACACCAACAAAAAAGAATAGGATCAACCTGGGAGTAAAACTGTGAAAATAATTGGTAGTCATGAAGCAACAGAGCTATGATCCCGATTTTATCCTTATTTGTGTTTGAACAGGTTTGAGACTACTCCCCTGAATTCTGGCTTACCTTCTCTCCAGTGGATTTAATCACTAGAGTAGCATAAAGTATCTGTAAAGCCAGACCTGCCTGCCATAAGACACTTGTGTTGCTATCACAGAACCACCACAGCGCCCCTTCGCCTGGGTTTTCTCATATGATACAGTTCCTGAGTGCAGGACATCCTGCCTTGAGGGACCACAGGCAAGCAGCCCTACATTACGAGGAGGGGGACTCTGCCTGCTTTAACTTGCACCAGAAACTGAGCTGAGTTAGAATTAAACTAAGCTCCTCCAGTGAATGGTAGTCACTGATAGTGACAGCATTCCTAGGAGCTTCATACTTAGTTTGTAAGCTAGATGATGACTTCTGTCTGCTCTGCAAGTTCTACTTGTAATGCTCAGACCAAACCAAGTTCTCCTATACCATCACCAGCAACAGTTAAACATTTGATTATTTCCAGGCATTGTGTTTTTACTCAAAACTTAAAATTATGTGAGAAAAATCACCATTCTCTATGTCTAGAGCCTCTAAAACTAGTAAATGCACTTAGTCTGACCTGCTTGAATAATACCAGCCACAGTATTTTACCACAACACTTGTGCCTTATATTCAAAAACTCTTGTTTACCAGGATCCCATCTTTTCTAAAAAGATTCAGTGCTGACTTACAGATTTTGTATGATAGACTATTCTCACATCTGGAGTTAAGTGGCTAATTGCTGACACTGAAAGCAAAAGGCATTTTTAGTTGCCCATTTTCTACCTTCAGCATCTAAACATTAAATCTTGCTAGTCCCTGGATAGTTCTCTATTATTAAATATCTTCTTGCTAAAAGGTACTGGGTGAGAATATCAAGTCTCCTCTTAGACTAAATTGATTTACCTTCTCCTGTCTCTCATTAGAGGGCACAGTTCAACCTATGCACTGTTCTGCCAAGCTGTTCTCTGCCCATCTGTCATCATCATTTAAGAGTGTAAACATCAGAAGCAGTCTGAGTGTTTCAGTAACGATCTCATTAATGCTGTACACAGGGAAGTATCACCTCCTTGACCTATACTCAGCAATCTGCTCTAATCTGAGATAGTAGCATTTGCTTTCAGGTATACTGTATCACATGGGGAGCACATGTTTAGCTGATTATCTATCACAGCAACAAGCCTGAGTCACTGGTTTCCAAAACACAATCTCCCAGTCTATATGGCACAACTACAAAGTACATTTTTGGTCTGTAGGTACCTTGAATTTCACTAAGGATTTAAACACACAGCGCTCAGATGAAATTAGTTTACCAGACAATCCAGATGACCCCAAAGAACAACTTTGTCCTTGACATTGTCGCATGACTACAATGGTTGTATCATCATCTTTGCCTGCTGAAATCTGGCATTTGCTCTCAAGTCATAAACCAAGTGACTAAATAGCACTGGGCCCAAGAATAAGTCCTTTGGTACATCTGTCAGGAATGTCCCTTTTGAGTGATACCTTCCATTTGTAGTTGCTTAGAAAGTGTGCCTATTAGCCAGATTGCACTCCATTTAGTGCCTTACACTAGTCTCATATTTCTAGTTTTATTTTGAATCAGAATGTCAAGTGGAAAACAATCACATGCCTTCCAGAAACATCAATATATTTATATTTAAGTAAATATCAAAACCATTACCTTTATCAAACAGTTGGCATCTTACAAAAATTATATTTGACAAGATATAGTTTACATAAAAATACATTGACTAGCATCAATTTTATTACCTTTCTCTAACTCCTTCCTGATTGCAATTCCATATCAGCCTTCCCATGATTTGCCCCAAGACTCATGTTCTTACTTATCAGCTTATTACCTGACTTATAATTGAGTCATCCTTTCCCCCTTTGCCTCATTTGACTTAGCTGTCTGGGTTTGGCTTAAATGTCTTAATGCCTGCTTTCATTATTTCCCAATTCTTGGTGCTGTCTGAAATATGAGGAAAGTAAGGGTGCACCAATGGGAATACATTTTTCTCAGACCACAGTAGAAACTTTAGCAGTTTTGTCTTGGCCATTTAACTTCCTCCACATGTTGTCCCCTCTGCAAGGTTAAAAACAAAATTTCAAAGGAGATTCTCCCTGCCCTCCTTCTCCCCAACATGCACAACCAGGCTTGCTTTAAAACAAAACAAAAAAACCCCAACTATAAAAAAAAGTTGAAAACTCAGAACTCTGATCTTTGCCCTGATTTGGCCAGCAGAACGAAAGCACTTTCTCTGTAAGTTTGAGTGGAACACTTCTCATTTCAATATTTTACTATGTTTATTTGAAGTGATACCCATCACCTCAAACCATGTAATTTTTTATGTTTTGTACAGTGCCTAAAACAAAAGAGCCTAATCTGACAGATCTCCAACACTGTTGTAGTACATGCGACTAACAACAAGAGCATAATCCTACTACTATCCTTCCTCAGTTTCTTACTCTGAAAGTAGCAATGGGTTTACTTCGGGCAAGGAAAGGTGGTAGAGAAGCATTACAGAAAGAAAAAGCTCCCCTCTCTAAGCATCTCAACTCCTGATTTCTTCTGGCTTGTCCAGGATATAAGCTCTCCCTTGCAGAGGATGGTTTCCACATGATATAACACCTCTGTGGCTCACCTTGGAGGTTCCCAGTAGCAAAGGAGACCAGTGCAGCCACTGAAGGTGACGGAGGGGAAGCCTGACCTTCAGGAGATGTCAGTTTGTGCTTGATGTGTCTCTGGGCATTGCCATTACCCTGGGTTTACCCAGCTCATGCTGTCTATTTAAAGAAGGGATAAGGCTGTGATAACTTGGGATTGGCTGCCTATGTAAAATGATACTGAATGATAGGAATGTCCCCGCCTTAGCTCAGTATGATGAATTAGTAAAGACCAGTATCCTAAATTCCAAGCTGGAGTAAGCTGCTGTTTCCAATTACCTAAATGATAAATTGATGCTATCTATAAATTCATCATATGGGCTAGTACTGCTACCTCACACTACCTTGTTGCTAAACTCATACAATAGAAACTCAGGTGACCTTCCAAATCCAGATGGAGGGTTTTAAGAACTGAATTATTACTTATGTGACTCAGGAAAGTAACCGATATGCTGAAGTGTCTTTGACAAATGTATTTTGTCTAACATTTCATCTGCTCTAAAATTGTATCTGATTTATCACTTCTGACAAGAAATAGGATCACTTGTGTGGCAAACTTTACCTGTTCAGGTTGAAAGCAATTTGTACCATGCTATTGCCACCAGTATTAAAAAAAAAGGGCAGGGGGGCAGCAGTGGGAACAGGCACTACCCTTTGCACCCACTCTAAAGGGTAGAGAGACAGCTAAGGAGCAGTACATTTCATGTGGGAAGCACGAGGAAGGCAAAATGGTGGCAATAACTATGCTATAAGCACATCTGTGCTCAGAGGACAGACATCCCCTATTTAAGGAATGGCTCCCTGATGCTCAGCTTTGAAAGTGGAACAAATAATTAGTGTTGGTTTTGAATATTCTAGCTTTTGAGTTTAAAGCAACATGAAATAGTCTTTGCAGCATGGAGCCATTCCATGCCAATTTATTCATTTGGATAAGATCATCCCCAAGCTAAACCTGTAAGCTACCTTCTGGGAGGTGACCCACTACTCCTTGGCTGGCTCTGAAGTCAAAGCATCAAAGACCACCTCAAGGTTTCCAGAGTATCTGCAGTGCCAGGCTTTAAGTTTCATATTTTGCTGATCTCAATGCTTAGGAAACTAGATGAGAGTTAAAGACTTCCCGGAATTAAACAGGAGGCACCAGGGACTGTGGATAGAAGATTAAGGGGCTTTTAGGAGGGGGCCTTGCACAAAAACTTGGTCTCCACCCTGCCTTCTTCCTCATCAGCAATATGCTACTTCTCCCACACCCCACTCTGGTATTTCCCCCTTGATGAACATGCTCACTTCAAGCAAGAAGAGCAACAACAACTATCACAACAGGAGAGAGCCATGCTTTCTGGCATAAGAAAGTATTTATCAAGAAGCAGAAGGCACACCAACCTGCTGGAAGTGACTTCTCTGGTCAGCCTCAGAGGAGCAGAGAGAGAGCAGATGGCTAGGGAGTAGAGAAGGTGTCACCTGCAGAAGTATAGCAAAGGACATAGAAGTGAGTAAATCCCACTTAGCTAGCTAATTTAAGCAGCATAATTACCTCACTAGTGATGTGTGCCCAGAGCTGAGCTTACCCACTGTTGTATTTACAGCTCCACCATTGCCTATTAGCCTTTACCCCCATGGTGGCTTGTGGCAATGCCAAGTCCAAGGAGGAAGCTGTGAAGGAGGAGCTGTTATCCTGGCCCTCAAAAGTCCCATCTTTACAGCTACCATTTTCTCACTGCAAGGGATTGTAATTCCTCATATATCCTTACCTTTTCAAGGTCAGCTTCTCTCCCATTGCTATATCCACTTTTCTTTTTCTTAACTCCTTTTTATAGTAAATATGAGACTCATGATTTATCGGACTTTTTTTTTAAATGGTGGATAAGGGGCCATCACTCTGAGAAGGTTGATAATAACCACCCATCTGAGAAAAAGCATCAGTGAAAGCACCAGAGCATTACTATGTAAACCTTTTTCAACCCAGTCTGCACTGTGCTCTCACAGCACATCCTCTGGGATGTCCCAGCCATTCTACTGCTGTGCCTCTCACCTGCAAGATACCCCTTCAAAACTAAGTTGGAAACTTAAGAGGTTTGATACAGAACAAAGAAATAATTTAAAAAGCCCGTGATTGCAGTGACAGATTGACTTGCTCAGGCTCTGTTCACACCAAGGCCTATGCTGCAACTGTCCTTGTTGAGCCATGGGCACTCAAAACACAAAAGCAGCAGAAAGCTGGGGGTGGGAAGGGGGCAGAGAGAGAAGAAATAAAAAGGGAGAGAATAAAACTGTGGAGGAGGGAAAGATAAGGCAAATGAAGGAGCAAAGCAAAGGGACAGAGAGGAAAGTTCTTGAAAGTGTCCTTCAGGAGGGAGGACAACACAGTAGGCTGCTCCTGCCCTTCCCTCCCCAGACAAACCACCACTGCAAGGGCATTATAACAGACTATCCACCAGCAAGAAGCTCGGCACACTGAGCACTGCCTGCAGACCAGGCAACATTACGGATAGCTGGGCACAAATGGCAGGCAAGGGAGGGAAATGGTTTCAGCCTCACCTGGCAATTCCAGACTGCTGGAAAACCCTTGAAGTATGGGATGCTGCTGGCACTGCAGCCTACCTGAAAAGGCTCACATCCATCAGAGGAGAGCTCAAAGATGCTCCACCCTTCTGACAGGCATGTTTTGGGGGAAAAACACCTCCAACTGTTTCTTCCCACTTCTTAGTAGGGTGCAAGAGGGTTTGGCCACAGCTATTATGGCAGGGTCACTTCATGTTACATTCCTCAAGGGGGTTGTGCTTCCTCACTACAAGGTAGTGATTTCTGAAAAGGCTGGAGGGAAAAAGAGTCACAAGAAGAGGGCAGTGGAGACAGGGCTGGGAGTAGAGCTAAATGAAGTCCAGAACTCAGTTTCCATTTTGTCCATCCCCAGGTATGGGCTTGCACTGTGAACTGCACTTCACTGCATAGCATGTCTAACTTCTCTGTACAGCTCTGTTCAGAGGCTTAGTCTGTTTTCCTGGAAGAATGCTTTCTGGTAAGCATCAAAGAAAAAGCAGATACCTACAATATCATGTGCAAAAGACTTCTGGTCTGAGTAATTCCACTCAGAAAGGCTGATTGGGTCATATTTCCTTCTCTCCACAAACAATCTTTTTAAGGTTGTCTATTGTGAAGGACAGTTTTACTACTGAGTCTAGTAATACACTGGGCTAGAAACAGTCCTCCCACATGGGGGAAATAGTTGAGACTTTGGAAGAATTATTCCAACCAAAAATCCATATTTTCAAAAACCGAAAATCTTGACAGCAACAAAAAGTCATGAGGGTACTTTCTTTTGAAAACAAGCTTTGGTCATTTCAGAGTATTTGGATTTTTTTCTTTTTTCAGAGTTTTTATACTTAGGCCAAATGTCAAAACAAAGTTAATTTTGAGCCAGAGTTTTTCCTCTCAAAAATGTCACAAGACTTAAATTAAAAGCCAGTCTTTTTCTGAAAATTTTACGGCTAATATAATTGTTTTGAAACTACTAATTCTAAGCAAAACTTAGTTCTAGACAAAGTAACTTTTTTTTAATTAGAAAAATGATTTGGTGAGAAACATTCCCAAACAACTCCTCTTTAACAGGGCTGTCAGATGCCTTGTATTCATGTCCCAGGGAAACTGTTTTGTAAACTGAAACTTACTGCTCTTGTGAGAGCAGGAAGAGCCTCCTCTGACCTCCCTGCTTCCATGCTTAGGAAACCATGTTCCAACAACACAGAAAAATGACTTGCCACAATACTACTTTGAGTGTAGAATCTCCTCCTTCTCCTCTGTCATCTGTCCAACAAAATAATGCTTACATGCAACTCAATTCATGACCAGTGACAAATCAAAGCAGATGTACTGAAACTGATTTCTGGCCTTGAACTTCTATTTGCCCYTTGCACATATCTCAGAGTGCTACCAGGGCCATCAGGCAAGTACCACATCCCCATTTATTCAAGTGTTAATCACTTCTTAGCCCATTTTCCAAATGGGCTGTCTGCCCATCCTGTCCATGTCCTCTCTTCCAAGGTTGGAATCCACTGCCAAATTTGATGGTGGACTTTGCACAGTTATACCCCTGCAAGTGCTGTGAGAACTGGCAGGTGGGTGGAAAAGAGTACGGGAAAGGCAGGTTGGAAGTCTGATCCTACACTTCGCTTGTCAGCAACCAGTGAACCAGCCAGCACCTCTTTACCAGCTGCCATTTAGCACATGTAGCTTCTATTATTCACAGCACATGCTCGCTTATCTCGTAAGGGCATTAAGGTACATGGAAGCTTCTGAGATTATCACAGTTTCTGTCAATTCTTTTGTTAATTCCMGTGCTGCCAGCATAATTTAGTTTTATGACATGCAAGCCACCAACTTTACTGCTTTCCTGAGCCTWTTCATGTCAGGCTTGCTCACAGACAGAGTGAGCGTCTCACTGCAGGTTACCCTCAGCTGTCTCTCCTTAGGAAAAAGGAACAGGTATGTTTTGCTCCCTTTAAGGCAGACAGTCCCTATGGAACTAGCAGACTGATTCAGGGAAAAAAATTGGGAAGTGGTGTTTTAGACCCACTGCCCATCTGTTGCATGTAAGGGCAATCACATTTACACAGGTGCAGTCAGGGCAGCTGACAGGCAACACATTGCCACCTTTTCATTTGCTACCAGTATTTTTCCTTTGAAATCAGTCTCAATTGCAACTGAACACATTGTTTCCAAAGACAGATCTCTGGAAGATGAAAACCATAACACTCCACAGTACTCAATAGGTGACTTTCCCGTTGATCTATCTGCAAAGACAACATGACATCTTTTTCTGCATTCTGCTGAAATTATTTTTCTGCAACTCTCCTATAGCAAAATGAAATCAGTCTATTCAGATCTATTTGTATCCAAAAATCCCAGTGCATAAAATAACACATCCTCACATAAATTATTGTTCTAGTTTAGTCTGACTGGCCCAAAGACCAGACTGATTCATGCAGTAGCTCAGATACAGTTCTTAAAAATCATGCAGCTGTATATGGTCCTGAATACATCAGGTAAAAGCAGCAGTCTTTCCCCATGACAGGAGCTGAGGGCACCCAGCTCCTGGTCAGATGTATTTGGCACATCCCTGGCCTGAGCCCTTAAGGACACATTCTGCTGTCATGTACCTATAGAAACATGAGTTGCATTTGTTGACTTCATAGCAAGCGAAATAATCTGTTTTGAATACTGAGCTCTTCTGAGTGATTCCAAATTTGCACTTGTGTAAATGAGAGCATCCCTGGGCCCACATTGTGCAGAGGTCAGTAGTTTTCACGAGCTGAATTCCCCTGGAACAGACCCAACTCAGGTCCGGCTGCTAGTTCCTTGTACAGCGTCCTAGAGGTGGTGTATTCTGCAGCAGAGCTGCTGAAGCCTGAAAGTCTCAAAAGTTGCTTTTGTACATGAGAAAACTGAACATCATAGTTATTTGCCTGGGTTGTTCAGCTGCCTAACATGCAATGTTTTATTACAGCCTGAATTAACCCAATGCTTTAGCAGCACAGTGTGCCTCCTGGTGTGGGTTCAGGGCGCCCTGCATGCTTGCCTCCCTATCTGCCATGAGCTCATCYGGAGCCTGAGCCATAGAGCTCCAAGAGAGTCTCCCCTGCAACAGCAGTGAGGTTTAAAACAAGTGTTTTTCATTAAGGAAAACAGCTTCCAAATCTTAAAATTTTGTGCATGTGCAAAAATGTCAGACTTGCTTAACTTTGAGAAGCATTTTCTGCCAAGTGGTATGCCCTTCTTTTTGTTAGCAGACCAAGCATACACATTTGGGCTTCAATAACCATAACTAGTATGCTAGCAAGATGTTTAGCTAGGGATGTAACTTGCTGTGATTGATAGAGGGGAAAAAAAAAAGAAAACAACAACAATGGTTTAACATGTTACCAGCAGTGTTTTTGTGTTTATACCAATGCTGAAAGTGATTATCCTTTGGCAATTTTTCAGCAGTAAGAATTCTGACTATTTGATAGTGCTGCAAGTAATCCAGGGGAGAATAAGCATGAAGTGAAATGGATACTCCTGAAGCAGAAATTGATTGGCACTGAGAGGAAAGCATATCCAAGATAATCTTCAACTGACATATGCATCTCATAACAAATAATTGGATGAGGAACTATTTACAGGGCTTCAAACAAAATTGATAACTGAAACTTAACTATGTATATTTAAATATGAATCCACTTAGGTAAATCCCACCTTTTGCATAAACACATTTGGTTTTAATTTAAAAAAGGTGGGGGGGKTTTTTAGTGTATATATACTTTTTCAGATAGTCCCGCAAGTCTCTTCACCTCATATGGAACATGGAAAATCATTCATAACAGCCAAGGGAGCCAGAATATAGGTATAGGGCATATGGTCAAACGTAGCTATTCCATGGAAATGCACAGTGTTTGAAGACAGACTTTGATAGCCAAAACCCTTGCTCACCATGCATAACACACCCTTTCATTATGGYAGGCATTTTTGTGTAAAGCGGGGGTGGCAAACATCTTGGCTAGCAATGTTAGAGCTGAACAGCCTGTTGCCTTGTTCATGTTCAGATCTGAGGGGATCCACAGACTAAGACTTCTGGGCCTTTTGAGAAATGTAGGCAAATGTTTAGTAGAGATCTAGAGCTATTACTCACAGGTTTGCATAAAACATAACTGATGGAGGCTGTGGGTCTCTTCTTACCCTACAGCTCAGCTGCTACATAAGAAAACCAATGTTTAATTCTGTTCCTCTGTCTCACTTGATCACCCATCTTGCACTTATAAACTTTGTCAAACCACTTAGATGTAAAATCTTGTGGGGAAATGAGAAGGGAGTACTCGCCTGTTCTGTTTTCAACTCTTAATTCTAGTCTCTCCATCCACAAGTGCCCTAACACTTAGGCCAGAACCTCAGAGCAAATCTTTGTTTATACAATGCCAAAAGAAAACATCCATTCTGAGGTACCTAACTCACCTCACACAGTAAAGAGAACCTAGGCACCTAATTTAAAAACCAAATTACAGCAGTGATGAGATTAATCATTATCATGCCAACTATGACAGTTTTCACATCACTTTATAGTTTTCCCCTAGAAAGCTGTCAGACAAAGCTGCAACACATCCAGCATCTTACAACCAAACTATTTAACTAGACTATGTCTTCCTCCGAGTCCAAATGACATTTACAACCCCTAATTCAATGAGATGTTATATCACTGCCAAAAAAGTACAAATTGCACAAACTTTCAATGGCAATCGTAAAAACAGTTCCTGAAGCAATGCAATTGGTAATTACTCATCCAAAACATCATAATTTTTTTGTTTGGATGCTGTCCTGTAGTTTTGCTTGTTTCTGTTACAGTTCTTGTTTAGAGTACAGGCTCAGTGTTTCTGCCTCCACAGAGTGACCTCCAGCCATCTTAAGCAGGCAGCTGAGAAATCCCCTAGGTGTAGCTGGCACTAAGTCACCCCATCACTCCTTGGGCATAGGGTGCGAGAGAAGACTGATAAGAACCAGGAACTGTGAAAAAGTAAAGCCATGATATGGGAAGTTAACAGACCAGGAGATCCACAAGAATTTAACAGAGTGTAAAGGCTTTAACGTAGGACAAGGGGCTGGATCTAAGTCAAATCTCCTAACACACGACTTTTGAACTCAGATTACTAAGTGGATGTCTCAGAGCTGGGAAGAGTTCTGCATAGCAGCTATTTCACCTCCTATAACATAAAAATCAGCAAAGTAGACCAGGCAAAGTCAGAAGCAATTTGCAATCCCTATTAATTCAGTTGCTGTAAAGCGTTTTCCTGACTCACCAGGGGCTGGCAGGTGGGAAGTGTCAGCTACAACAAGATTTGGAACATGGCTGTCAGCTACACAGCTCAGAGGCCAGCATCCCCCTTCAAAGCAGCCTGGACCTCAGCTGGTGCTGGGGGCACAATGCCAAGAACTGTGGTAGGGGAAGAAGGAACATGTTGCTTCTCTTGTCATCCTTGTCACAGTGGCAGTAACTTCTGGCCAAGGGGTCAGGCAGAGCAGCAAGGGTAGTAACATTGTCAGCTGCTACAGCTAGACCTGAGAGGAACTGTAAGTCAAGCCTGAACATCTCTATGGGATAGTTTTGAATGTTTGATGTTCTGTCTTACCTCAGAATGGCTTATTCATTATGGCCAACTCAAGGGGAAGGAGGAAAAAAAAGACACCACCAACAACCATCACCAACTCTTTTAGCATCAGCTCTGAAGCCAGAGAACTACTGGCCTGCAACCTTCTCTCCTGCCTTTGGTGTTGCTTAGGGCAAGCATGAGCTAGCAAACAGTCAGATGGAAGATTAGAGCTGTAATTTTGAGTTGTGTTTATATTAGGAACAGTAGTGTCTGATGATCACTTCCTCAGGAATACTGACTGTATGCTATGGATACCAGGTACAGAGTGTTTCCATCCTATTTACAAACAAAATGCTCAAAGAAGGTGGAATACAATTACTCTAAGAATTGTCTAGCAGAACCCTATGAGGGCCTGCAGTTCCTCTTTGGTGCAAGTCAACTTTTATTGCTCATTTATTGCCCAGAACCAAGCTGGTCCCTGCTAAATTGAGCTTGAGCCAAGGCCTCCAGAAGGTAATGGGCTGATGTTTGTCTGCCCACCAGCAGATATCATGGGAGTTCATTGCACGTGGGAAAGAAGTGACTCTGGGAGGCAACAGCTACAGGAGTTACTTCACCTCCAAGGCTCCGTTACCTGTGACTAATTCTTCACTGAAATTAGAACACATGGACTCCTGCCAATACATACACTTCCAACAGGACAGCCTAACCTTTATTTTCCTCTGGCATTTAACTATATTACTTATTCTGTTTTCACATTAACTCATATCTACTTTGCCTGCTGTTCATTATTACCTCCTGTTTCTTATGGCTTACCTCCTACTCCACTGTTAAAGACTCAGTGGGTGGCAAATGTCTTGCTTACTGCACTGTGGATGAGATATGGTGAGTCTTTAGATTTGCTTAGGAGCAAGTATGTGTATAGGTGTAATAACCTTCCCAAGGCATCTCATTCAGCAAGAGTACAGGTTTGAATACTAGCTGAGATGTACCCCCAGCTTTTCACTACCAACTTGTGCCTCCCAAAGCGGTGTGTCTGAAAAGAGTGACATGTCCCAGTGAACACTGACCACTTACCAGGGTAATAATATTCAATACCTATGAATCTCTTTCAAATTGCTCACTATTTGCAGATTCACTGAGACAGGTCTAAAGCAACAGCTTATATGTGAAAGTTCAGGAAATGGCAAAGCGTAGAAGTGGATTTCAGAGCTTGCTCACATCTGTTGTAATTGCCCATGCTCAAACATCTATTGTTCTGTAACAGGAGGGAAATAACCTGCCAAAAGCTCCCAAGGCTAAGCAGAGCTTGTTTTTCCTGAACACTGAACTAGTGTTACTTAACAACAGGGTCCAGCAGTTTGCTCAGAGCAGATTCGAGGGCCTGGGAGCTATAGAGCATGCTGTTTACAGAGCACCRACAGCATCTGCTCTGCTGCACGACACATGGCATGAGGCTGGGACCTCCATGCTCATCTCAGTCTGAAACGCAAACAAGTTTAAACCACCTCCAGAAGCAAAAGGCTAGAAAGCTAATCCCTTATTTCATTTCCTTTCACTTACATGCCTCAGGGAACGCAGGTACCATGCTCATGGGATCTACCACCAAAACTGAGCACCTTATATTAGCAGCGTGTGTTGCCCCATTGTCTTCTGTGAATTAATGAGACTAACACAGGAAGCCACCAAAACTGTTGTCTGCCCTTGTTGAAGGAAATGAAGCTCCACTGCAAGGGAGGTCCCATGACCCAGCCTGCCTGTCCTCAGGCATTGCTGTACAGAGCTGGTGCTATAGGGTTTTGCAGCAGTCTGCTCACCTCTACCTCTTGGGAAGACTGAGAAGGCCCTGTTCCTTCCTAACTCAATTCGCTCAGTGTAGACAGAATACAGTTTGGATGAGGAGGAAGAACAACTGAACATGGGATTTAGACCAATATATTCTGTTAAATTTTTTTTATATATATATATATATATATTTTATATGTATATATATGTGTGTGCGTATATATACACACACACTCTCTCCATACCTCCCCCTTGGCACRTCTCAGTCCAGCATTCCTAGCCATTAAAAATGATTACAAATTAAAAGAATACTATAGTTACAAAGCCAAGTGCTTTGTTCTTAGCTTTAGTCATCACCATATGCTTTCTTTTGCACACTATTTTTCTCATAAATCCTGTCTCATTCAGTGCAGGTACTTTAGGTTTTTAGCCAGCAACTGTGCTGTAATAAGAATCTTTTCTAGAAGGCCCCTACTTTATTTGTTGTAGAAGCTGTAAAGTGCTTCTAAAGTAGCAAATGCAGTTTATTGAAAGAAAAATTATGGTCTCTTGTTTGAAAAAAAAACTGTTTCCATAATCTCAGATTGCATCCATACCACTATTGCATAGTTCCTATAAAGTTTTGGTTACCTCATTTAACTCCAGGCTTTGAAAATAGATACTTCATATTCCTCTATTTCCAATTAATAACACTGAAACATTTTTGGCCTGCTTTTCTCAAGTGGTAAGCATGCACAACAGTAAGCCAAAATAAAGAACTATACTTCAAATTAATCAAGTATTATTAAAAAAAAAGTTATGTACCAGTAAAAAGGCTTTCAACTTAACTATTAGCATTCATCTTAAAAATGAATCTAGTTTCCAGTTAAGTAAACCAGTAAGCAGAGCTGAGTCAGAAGATAGTTTTCAGAAATCCAAATATTTACCTTTACATTTTAGATACCTATGTTCTCAAATGTTTTTTTTGAAAATTATAAAGTAAAAACTGTTCTCAAAGGAAATGAAAACCKACATTCTGGACTACAAGGTTATTTGGCAGTTTACCCCCACATCCCTCCCCTCCAAAAAAAAAAGAATTGTGGAAAGTTAAATTTAGATTGGGGATGGGGGGAAAACAAAATTTTCTATTTAATTTCAGAACAATGCTTCCTTCCAACTTTAGTTCTGGTTCCCAAAGAAAAAAGGTTAGTACAAAGTTGCAATTCCAAAACAAAAGTTGCAGATGTCTCATAAGACATCTCAAATCCATGGAGATTACTGAGAACTCTATAGGGAGTTCATAGAGAACTCCAGTTAATTAACTTGCCAATGGCAAATCTGCAAAGCAGTCAGCTAAACTCCCCCTATAGAGGCAAGCACTTCCAGAAGGTGAATTCACCCATATATTCTAAGCATCAGCTTTAGAATAGGATCAACTGTATTTTAAAAACATCTTTTTCCATTCATAGACAAGTGACTCAGACCAGATGCCTGATGGTAGGTGAAGTGAGTCCTACACCAAACTAACTTTTTCTCTGTGCTTCTCTGCTCTGTTAAAATGTCACTCATCACTAGGCAGATAAGCATTGTGTGGACATTTGCAGTGAGAACACTACCAACAGTCAAGCAGAAGTTAACTTTGTAGTTCAGTACTGAAGTTGATGTACCGTATATACTAGATAAAGCCTGAGGCCATGCAGAGTGAAAAGGAAACAGAAAGGGAGGAATTACAGCTGAGTGATACGGATAAATTTTTTTGTGTGTGATTTAAACAATTTAACCTTAAATAAACATCATACAGGCTACCTTGATTTTGGCACTTACTAGTTTTAAAAAAGACCCTAACCAAGCAACCTTAATGGGATGCTTTTAACATCACCCTCCTAATAATTTAAGAGAAATATGCTGGCACAGACTTTCACTTGTGAAACAAACTTTTTTGAGCAAGCAGGACTCAATATTTACGCAAAATGCTCAACCTCTCTACTAGAGCTAATGCAATAACTCACAGCAACAGCAAGTCCTTATTCCTGTGACAGCTCTCCTGCCAGGAGGAAAAGAGACAGACAATTTCCTGAGGTTTTGAAGCTAGCTGCCGAGAAAGAAAGCACAGCCTGGAGTGCTGCTCCAAGCCCTGGAGAGGAATRATCTCTGGGGTAATGCTCCTCAACCATTAACCTTCCAGATTGCTTAATAGATTAAGTATTTATGGTTTAAGTGTGGTGGTTAAGGTGCTCCTTTTCCACCTTGATGATCAGCACAGCTACAGGTGAGGCCTGTCTCACACAACAGCAGGTGTGGCTCTCACTTCAGGAGCTTTTCAGGCAGCTACAGGACCTTTGCCTGTGACCCCAAAAATATCAACCCACCCAGTCAAAGTCTGGCAGAAGTGTAAACACTCTCAAGCACGATGTTCTAGTGAGAAGCATCAGGCAACTTTAACTGTAGGTAACTACGGCTGCCACCAGAATTTGGGTACACTCCTGTAGTTTAGTTTTAACGTACTTCATGAGCTGTTGCAATCTCGCAGCTCCCACTCACTTTCAGAAAAGTGAAACCAAACACTCATTAATGAAGGCTTACACATCAGCCATCTATCCCTGTTTCTAACTTCTCCCAGCTCACTTGGTCTCTACCTCCTAACACTTTTCTCCTCTCCATTTATGCATCTTCCCAAGGAGAACTCTTCCAACCAGTTCCTCCTGCATGGAGGATGTTGGATGGTTACTTCCAGCAATAACAGTGGCTGTTTTCAGAGGTTCTAAAAACCCTGCCTGGTGTTCTTGAGTTGTCAAAGACAAGACCCTCCTGTGACACAGGAAACTTGGACACTGTTTCTAATGCCACAACTGATTTTATGTCCAGGTCTTGTACAAGTCATTTCACATCTTCATACTAGTGTGCTCTCCCACTGTTACCTGCTTAGGCTGCAAGGACTGTGTAGTAGCCTGTCCCTCAGATCATTCTCATAATTAGGAACCAATGACTTCCTGTAGAGCTTCATTCAGCATAAACAAAGCATTTTTGAGAGCTAGAAAGGCATAAAAAATCTGAGAGMGCAACTTTTGAAATACACTAGTGAAATAATACAGCACAAAAGGGGAATTCAGCATCAAGCAATAATAATCTGTTTGTGAAGCAAAAGCACAGAGCGCCTGTTCATTATGCAAGAAGGAAAAAAAAAGCCTTACAGCAGATCTGGAGGGCATGCAAGTTGCACCTTATTTTCTTTGCTCAGTGCTATGAAACGGTACAAAGTATAATCATGCAGTATATGCAGCAGCAGTTAGCCATTTCAGTACAATGTTGTCCTTCTTTAGTGGAGAGAGACCTAAGATTTTGTTTGCCTTTCTTTGTTAAACACAGCTGACAAGCTGCTCCCCCCCCCCAAACACTATCTCATCTTTTGAGGAGTTTAATTGGGTCTGTCTTTCAATCAATTTATTAATACCATGATTTACCCTCATAAACCACATGGATCATAGAAGGRTAATTTTGCTCTTCATACCATTTGGTAAAGCAAATGTTTTCTGTATGCCTCAGACTGGACTACAGGAACTGAACTTACTAATTGAAATAAGGGTRATAACCCAAAACAGTCATTTGAAAAACCCCGGTTTACTTCTGGAATGCTACTTGGTTGCCTAAGCTATGAAGTTAAGTGCTAGGTGAAAGCTCAGGTATTCTGCAGCCTTTCAGTTTACAGGATTTTAGCACAAGGTTACTGCTGCTTCACATGAGAACAATTTAACTCCCTTAMCTAAGCAATAGGGATGAATCCTGTATGGATTTCATAGGCAGATTTCATGCCCTTCTCTTGGTAGTGAAAAGAGCATACCATCAGAGGAATAAACATGCCAACAGATTGCAGACTCTTACTTGATGCATTTAGCAGAAGACTATCTGTACTGCTGTACTGTTGCAGAGATCCCTCAGCTAGCAACTCCTTCCACCTCCCCAGCTACATGGTCTTTCCTGGGCCAAGTATACAGCAGCAGGTCAGCACTGACCACTGCTGAATCTCAGGGAAGCAGGGGCATTGCTTGGATCAAATACATTGCTTGTCCTACTGCACTCAAGAGTCATTGCTTCAGATAGAGCTCAAACAGCTTGAACTATGCTCTTCTTTCTGCAAGCAAGTTACACTGGCATTACTGCAATGACATAACTGCACTTCACCTTTATGCCATATGATTGCCCACACCTAGACAAGGCCCAGCAGCACCAGCACATCTCCCAGGGCACAGGAGATGCATGCACTCAACCAGAGCAAAAAGTCTTGAGCAGCCATGAGCTGTTTGAAACTTCCACAATGGGAGACAAGAAAGGTATGGACTGCCCTTCCTCAAGGCTAGCATCTTGCAGAAGAAAAGCTGGCCTCGCAGGAAGACAGATGGAAATAATTTTTCTGTTCACCATTCTGAGAGGAGAAAACACAAATAGTATACGGCTTGTGCCATAGGGGCTGGAGAGGAAGAGCAGGGGAGCCAAAGGGGTTGCTAAAGCTTCTACAAAACAGGGACTCCAGAAAGATGAACTAAGCAAGGCCAAAAATCAGTGGTCCCACAGTGAGGCAGCACATACTACTTTCACAAAGAGTCTTCCTGAAATTGTCCCCCATCTTTCCAAGATCCTTGGCACAATGTTTTATTGCTGTTCTGGATGCATATTCAGCTAATACACTGGGTTAGGTGCAACAAGTTGTCTCTGGCCCCTTCATCCCTCCAGAAACTTGCTGTGTTCAATATATGGGGAAAAATTTGGTACTGTTCTTTAAATCCACTGCAAGTTGGACAAGGGGTGAGAAATTATGTTGAGTGTGTTGAATGTATGTTTTGGAAGCCAGAGACAGAAAAAAAACCCCAGCAGCTGGCTGCTATTCACACAAAAATATCAATTTTTTCTTCCCTTCTTCTGTACTTAAGACCCAGACGGACAGGAAAAATCCTTGCCAGGACACCAGTTTTCCTCATTTATTGGGAGCAGAGAAATGAGACTGCTGTGCAACTTATACTAGCAGTCTCTCCATCAGCTGAAAGATCCAGCAGCTTACTCAGTGCCGCTAAGTCCTTTTTTGTGTAGTGATGTGAACATATTTTAGAAGGCAATCATTTCTCCATTTTGTACATTTCTGTCCTCTATAGTATTGCACAAGACATTAGTGCTGCCTAGAAAAATGCAGGGGAAAAGCCATGCTTTCTGGATTCTCTGCATGCTACAACTAGAGGATAGCAAAGGCCTGCTGAAATTCTGGAGCCACTGTCATGCCCTAGAAAATGCCCTGACAAGTTAAGAGAACCAGTCCTTAGGGACAACCACTTTTCTGGATTTGCAAGTAAAAATAGTGAAAGTTACTGAGGTCTTCAAAAGCTCTTCAAAGAGCAGATGTACTCCGTTCTCAGGGTTTCCTTCATACTGACTACCCCAGCAAACAGAAGAGATCCCAAAGCCAAACAGCTCCAAGCTCACCCTGTGTGTCATATGCTGGAAGGATTGTGTTATGGCTCACTGCAGCCATACACCAAGCCCATCTAAAACTTCATGCCCTCCACACATGGCATAGATCCTCCCCATTCTTTTAACTCAGAGCTCTCTCACAAGCTTGCCCAGCTATTTCCTAACAGTTCATAGGCTTTCATGCAGTTCTGGTCTTCCCCCCCTCCCCCCAGTCTCAAAAAATCCCTATCAAAAAACTGGTTATCAGTTTAGTCATCTATATACCTGAGTGGTCAGAAGGCAGATTCCCTGCATCATAGTTGTGTTCTTTATCTGAATAAGGACAGGGCCTCAGCAATGTTATGTTTGGGTTGCTGGGAACAAGCAGATTTAAAACACAAACTAAAATGGCTTCTGAGTGCAAGACTGGCCAGTTTAAAGCTAGGTTAATGAGCTTCAGTATACAGATCAGCCTTTATTTTACATTTGCTTATTCCAGATGGTGGTCTAGCTTCTAGGCATTGTCCAAATATGAAGAACAAAAGTATTAAGAAAATCTAAGCTATTCAAACCCATAAAATATTGTATTTTTAACCCATGATCGTTGATAGGTTGTGCTTTGGTTTACTGGCTGCATTTCTCTCAAAGCCTGTTCAGTGAAGCCCAAAGAAGCTGATTTTATTCTGGGTGAGGCCTATCTGACCTTTTGGTTCACCAACACAAAGCTGCAACATTAGGCCACAGACCTGAAGATGACGGAACTGCTGGAATAAACATTCCAGAGCTATTGAGCAATTTTGGATATCGGCTTCCTGATAAATGCACTGGGAACAGTGAAGTAAGGCCATACAGCATGCATCCATTTATGGTACCTGCCAAAACTCCTCAGTCCTTAACAGGGATATAAAAAGGTTGTGTCACTGATTAAACACATATATTACTGACAGTGGCACAGTTATTTAAACCTATCTTAGAGGGGATCAGTTTTTCCCTGAGGTCAGTCTTGCACCTCATCAGGAGAATTTTGCAGGGAAACCCTGTACTGCGCAGAACTGCTTTGACTGGCAAGACAGCAAAGTCAATGGAAAGACATTTTCCTTCTTTGTTCATCTACATCTTATTGTGTTTTTTTTTCCCCCCTTTCAGAGAAAGAAAGTGCTTATGTCTATGAAGAAATATTTGGAACAAGGAAATCCGGGAAGTGAAAAAAAAATCCTACAATTGGGAAAGGCAAAAAATCAGTGAGTTTACCACAATGCTGGATTTCCTACGGAGATAGCTATCGTCAATACACAAAGCTCCTGTGTTCCTTAGATTAACATACTGTAGGTGGAAGCCAGAAAAACACTGGATAATGGTAAGTTTCACTTTCTACAAAGTCAAAAGCCATTTTAATAGAAGCTTAGTTGCCTTTCTTTTCATGAAGTTCAGCAAGAAAATACTCTTTCTTAAACGCAGACCAAACACCCACAGCACTCAGAATTCAGGCTTCTCATTGTTAGGCTTGGCTGCAGCCAGCCTTAGTTCAAAAGCTAGCAAGAACTAGTATTTTGGGGAGGGAATAAAGCTGTAATAGTTTGAGGTAAATGCATCTTTGCTGAACATGTTTCCAGAGTGACTTTTGGGGGGGGGGGTAAAGAAGAGTTTGGCATGTCTCTGTAGTAAAGAGCGTCTCAATGAATTCGTGCAGCCCACTGTGTCAGCAGGTACAGTGTTTAAGTACAAAGATGCGACTTCTTTGTCTATTGCTGTGTAAGAGGGGAACTTTTGAAAATTGTGCTGATCAGTTCTCACATTTCAGGGAAATTTCCAGATGCCAGTAGGAAGAATTCAATATATTCTACTGAAATTAGAAAACTGGAAAGGTATAAAATGTTTTTAGAAGGCCCAGATTCCACTACTTAGAATCTCCCCGAGTTCCTGACATAGCTGTCCCTATTTGTCAGTTCATAGAGAATGAGTTACCAATGCAAAGGACAACACTACAGTAAGGCACATAAGCTGAGACAGCAGATAACAAGGAGATAAGATTGCTATGTTGGCCCACACACCTATGAAATATTCCTTTGCTCTATCACCCTGACTAATATATGAATATATAGGCATGTCTGTGCCTGAGTGACTGTGTTACCACACACCTACTATCCAACTTTTGAAGTCTAGACAGCCCTTGAGGCAAGGGTCATGTTCATGAAGATTGAAGCATATGTCAACACTAACTTTTATACTATAATAAAGATGTGGATCAGTAATGAGACCAAATTGGAGCTGAACAACAGGCTTCACTTTGCCCCTTAACTTTCACACCCCAAAGAACAGGCTCCGAAGCTACGTTATTACACAGGTAATAGAAGAGTTAAGAAAGCACACATGATATAAATTAAGTAAATCATGCCAGCTTCCAAGTAATGAACCCATTTTTAATTATTTTGGAGCCTTCTCATCCCACACATGCTGCTTGAGCAACATGCTTCAGCCGCCACCCGAATGCCAATCATTGGCAGGACAAGGTTGCAAGTAGAAGCCTTACAGTAGAAACCTGAAGACAGGCTCACATGCCCCAAAGCTTGGGTCTCACAAATGACATTCCAGCACTGTATTCGCCCTGAGCTATCTATTTTAAAAGAAAGCCACAATACAACTTTCAAAGAGATTCTGGGTGGAAAAAACAAAACAAAAACCAAAACACCCAAACACGTACTCAAAATCCTTGATTTTTGTGAACAACATAAAATATTCCTCCACTTGCCACTGCAACTGCTTTGAGAAAAGAAACATTTTATAATATCCGGAATCAGGTGCAAGTCAAAGAGCCCCAACTTTAGGTTCTGCTTTCAGGCTCAGTTTGTTAAGGGAACCTTTTTCACAAGGTTTCTTTTCTGAGGACCCCTTAGGATCTCAAATCCAGCCTGAACCTGTTTGTATTTTTTAAATGAATTTCCTAACCAAGATCCTTTCCAGAAGCCACACTAGTTTCAGGTTTATTCCTTGTTCTCCACTGCATTTATTTTTTCTGACCTTTTACTGGTTCCACTGTAAATGGAAGTCAGTGGTCTTTATAACCCTTTTAAAAAAGATAAGTGCATAAATAACCACCAAAAAACATGCCTTGCATAAGTCATGTCAGTTATACAATTAAACATTTTCTCCTTCTTGTGATACATTTTATTGAGGTATAAATCACCACTAAAAGTCAATTTAGTGCAGACAGGAATTTTATTGGGAGATGTAGATCCCCTGGGCTTGTCTGGAAAATGAGAAACATATTCAGAGATGATGCATCTTACCAGGTGCAAGATTCACAGGAGTTAGAGCTCTGTCTAGACTGGGATTTAACTTTCTCATTTAAATCAACTGAAATAGCACTGTGCTGGATGCAACTGCATAAAACATTTCTGTGTTGGATTAAGCAGGTTTTACAAAGCCCAGTCACATTGAAGAAATTGTGCTAGCAGAACGGAGCATTGTCAAATCAAAGAGTAAACAGGAGCTGAAAGGTAGCAAATGACTCCCTAAGTTTTTAGCAAGGCTTTTAGCAGCACTCAGTTTCCTCCTTCCATTAAACAGAAATTTTCCCTTCTCTATTACTGAGAAAGGTAGATCGAYGCTTGTGGCAGATTTTGCTTTCTTTCAGTCCAGGCTGGACTGGAAACAAATTAGAAATTGAGATCCAATAAGAAACCTAGGCATGTTTACATCTGGAATGTGCCTGGGAAGAAACAACAGGATTCAGATATGGCTTCCCACCCCCCTCCCCAGGAACTGACTGAAGTCCAACCACAGAACAAGCCCTTGTACTTGGGCTGAACTGCCCARCTAGAAAAGAGAAGGGGAATCTTTGCCTTGCAGTGCTGCCTGCAGATATGGAGAACACATCCTATAGACTACCAAAGGAAGAAATAGGATCCCTCCAGCCTCAGTAAGCCCATGGAAGTAGGGCCCTCACATTTATCTGAAACAGTGTCTGCCCCTAGCAGTTCCCTCCTGCTATATCTCTCAATTCCATTGGGATTTGGATTTTCAGAAGGAAACAGAGGCCTTTGAGTATCTTGTTCATAACATAGTGTTTTATTTCTCCAGTCAGTCCTACACTCAAGGATCTGAGGCACTGAACTGGGTCAGTATTTGTCTCACCTAACAAAGACAGCTAGCATAGGTAGTTTTCTCCATGATCAGTAGAAAGCAATATTAGGCTAAACAGGCCCTGGAGATGCCTAGCTCTTGGCATCTCAGGCAGGATAAACTTGAGTCTTCCTGCACTGAGAAATATAATTTGTACCTATCGCTAGGGAACTAACAGCAGCAGAATAAGTTCTGCCCAAACATTTCAACTGCTGAGAAAGTCAGTGCCTGCATAGTCACCAGGCAAGGACAATGTTCTGCCCACTGTGTACAGACCAACCTGTACCACAAAACCATGCCTAGATAAAGTGGAGCTACCTAACTAAATGCAGCTGTCCTCTTAACTGGTCATTTAGGGGTAAAGAGCAAAAACAATGCACAGTGGATAGTAATAAGCTGAATGAAACAAGTCTGTAGGCTCAGATGGCCCCCAGACAAGTTATATTTTAAGTACATCCTTCTCAACTTGCAGCACATTAAAGCACTTAGCATTACATTTTGTTCTTTTCAGCCTTGCATTGTCCAGTGCTGCCAGCTCATGATATATTTTMCAAAGCACAAGACTCAGTGCATGCCATTTTCTACAATGCCCTGCCAGCTCCCAAATTCTGTGAGAATCCCTGAGTTTATTTTTTATTTTTTTTTATTTAGAGAAAGYTACATATTCCTTGGCCCTCAGTGTTTTATCTGCTCCTGCAATTCAGGTGACCAAAACACAATTGCCTGGTTTTGCAGGCAGCTCTATCATGAGAAACTGTCTTTCCCAAGGGTGTCCTCCTCCGATGTGCGTCACAAGGGATTTTGGATGCACATCCCCTGATGCTGCTCTGTGATGTTTGTCCCGTGAATTGCTCCCGTCCCTGATCTCCTGTAACAGATCATCTTCGGCTTCCAGCTGAATATATATATACTCTGCCTAATTTTTAGGGTTTCGAAATAATAGCTAATCTCAGGTTTGGCGTCATCAGCAAGTTTTGAATCAGGCCACTGTATAATTGTCTGACCCAAGACTGGAAGGGGAAGAGTAGGGGGAAAAACAGAATTAATAACTATTAAAAAAATTTAGAAAAAGAGATGGGAAGGCTGGAACAAGTCCATGAGAGATCTGACAAGAGAGCATAGTGCCTTTCAACCATCTGTTCTGTTTTGTAATTTAAAGGTGTAGTAAAATTTATTTATACCCAATTCCTTAATTTACAAGGAAAGCAGTCGCCTCATAGGTTTTAAAAGTGGCCTCAGCAGAGCAGCAGTTCTCCTAACCTGGATTTTGGGGATTACATCTCACTCCATGAATAATGCTTTCATTCATGGGGGCCATAGTTTTCCATCTATAACCTCCACTTCCAGTTGACATAGATTATTTATGTTCTTCTCCACTGAAATACAGTAAGATGAAGGCCTGAAGTAGTAACTGCCTGAAACATACCTAATTACAGGAAACATTATGTACAGAGTTCTAGGTCATTAAAAATTACCATGAAGAAATTTGAGTTTTGTTTTTCTTGCTGCTTCATTGGACACTAAGTATCTCATAACAGATCTTGAAGCAAAATATAAATGGCTTGGATAAAAAAAAGGGGGGGGGGAGAAAACAAACAAGAAAGCTTCAGACCAGAATAAGAAGGGCAGGTGGGAAGTGATAAAAAACTCCAAGCCTGCTCCATTCTGTGTCTGCATCCAGTCTAGTAACTCCTGGACCGCAGCTAGTTAGTTACAGGTTTAAAGCTGGCTTCATCCTCTCTCCTTTCCAAGGGTGAGAAAACACAAGACAGACCTATCTCAGCCTCTGTTATACCAGAGATACAGCTGATAGAGAAGTTTAGCTGAAGTTCAGATTGTGAATTAATATGTACTTGATCAAATAGAGGAGGTATCACTGAGCTCCACAGATGAGTACAGAAGTATCAGATGCCACGTTTGCCAGCTGTTGAGTAACCAGGTATAAGGACTGTACAAGGAGTCACCAAAGCTGAAAAAAAGCACAGTTGCTTAATATTAACTCATCCAATTGAAAACAGTCTCTAGTCGCTATGTTTCACTGTTGCGTAGGGTTGCCACAGCGTGTGTGTGGATTGCTAGAATTCACATCAGAGGCAGCCAAAGTAAGCATTCTTTATAGCAATATATAGCATTCTTCAGAGAGCCGTTTTATGTAAAACACTATTAAAAAGCATTATCACCATTATTTTCTGTTGGAGGGGGAGGGATCCAGAATAGCAAACAAATTACAAATATGTACACAAGGATTGTATTAGATCATTGCTAACATTTGTACTCAGAACTGGCCTTTTGGGGGTCAGAAGCAATCAGGAAGAAATCCCTCTTGCTTTTCTTGATTTTGATCTGGCTGGAGCAAGTAATGCTGAATAGAATAAATGCAAAAATAAAACAGAACAAAACCCCCTTTCTTCCACAGCTTCTCTAGCTTAATCCAAGCCAGAAATACTCAGATTTTCACAGGAAAGACTGATCTATATGATGTCCCAAAAGAAAGAAGTTAAGGTAAATGCAGTAAGATAGACCACCCTGAAATCCTTAAGCATGTGAGAGCAGGTCTCTTCAGGTTAATAGGGCCAGCCACAACACCTGCGGCACAGGCTCAGACTTAGGGTAAACATTCGCTTTGCAAAAAAAAAAAAAAAATGAAACAAACATGAAACAAAGTGAACAAACACTTTTTCTTTAAGAATTCCTCTGTTCTCTTTTTTAAACTAACAAACAATATGCTGAAGGGGAAGCACCTCTCTGAAAATTCCTTAAAGCTTTATTTGCTTTAATCCTCCAGCAAGAGGCTCTAACATCCACTTATGTTCTATGAATACATAGATTTCTTCTTATCAGCAGCATCAGAATGCCATTAAAGGAACACGGACTCAGAAGTCTGCCTGCAAATGATAATAATCTCTGTTTTCCTGCTTGTTTCCCAGAACATTTTTAAAGGAGCCTTATTTCCATGTTATTCTTTTCTCTCTTCTCTCATTCACGAGATTTCCTTGTGCTTGTGATAGATTATTTGGCATAGCATTTTGTTGTAAGAGAACCACCAAGACCTGTGCACATAGCACAGAATTCCTGCTTTAAGGGGAGAGCTGCTTTGGGGGATTTATAACTGGTACATAACCTAATTCACAGGGTGAATAACTTTAAGCCTAGAAGAGTTGAGAGGCATTACCTACGTATGGCTTCTTAKGGGCTAAATCAAAATCATATCTTCACCACCTCCAGCTTGGGCACTGGACCCTAATTCCAATATTAGGTCATGGACCTATCTCTGCTATTGTACCTTAAACAACACCTTGACTCTATGCAGCTGGGCTTTTAGAGAGGACTGTGATCCACTAGCAATTGCACTCCAAGACTGCTCAAGGGGATAGGAAACAGGTAAGGCTGCTTGTCTCAGGCTCTCTGTTCTGGAGCTTAGAGACAGCCCCAACCCCATGCATTACAATATATCCAACAACAGGTTCAGAGACCAAACTTTTACCCCAAGAACACCTCCCTGCCACCAGCAGACCTTTTTCATGGATGAACCCAAAGCCATTTGCATGGAAAGACTTACTCATTTCACCACGTTGCAGACCTCACCTTGCTGTTGTATCCAGGCTACACAGCTAACCAAGGCATGCTTCCCTCCATGACATGAGCAATAGCCATAACACAAACCATTTCTGCCTCTCTACCCACAGCTATGCAAATCCTAGCAAATAGAGGCATCCCAAAAAAAAGAAGAGCTCATTGGTTCCTTCTCTCCCTTCCTCTTAAGGAAGCATTTGAGCTACAGCCATTGTTTATTTAAGGGGCTAATAAGAGAGATCTGTGCTATTCTCTAATTTAAGTCACTTGTTAAACAGAAATTGATGGCAGATGGAGGACAGCCATTGAGTTTTATTACCAATTGATTTGTTTCCTGGCATTTAAAGACAGATATAGTGGTGAAGATCTGTTCCCTCAAGCTGTAGGCACTGCAAGGTGTGGCCCCACTCTGTGTTTACAAGCTATTATCACATCCCATCATTGGCTTTTTCAACTCCCAGGCATATTAACAAGACATAAGGCTCTGTATGAGGCAACATGAGAAGGGTTTGGTTTGTTTGTTCTCAATCATAGACTGCTGACRTGCTTTAACTATCTTTTAATAGAAAAGCTATCTGCATTACACACATTACTTGATTTTTTTCTCAACTGCTTTCAAGGGAAGACCTCAGCAACCCTAAGYGGAGATAGGCAACAAGGAACATAAATGCATTTTATATCTTTCAAGTCTTACAAGTGAAACATGGAACATGGGCCCAAACCACAAAGTTTAATCCTGCTAGCTCTTACCACTCTCCCTTCATGGGGCCAGAACAGACCCATGGAACTATTCCTGCAATAACCACAATCCAAGCTTGGATTTTGTCAGGCCCATCTTTCTGCATTAATACTGAAATACATTCAAGATCCCACTCAGAATTTTCAGCTGGTGCCTATTAAAAATGAGACCAAGCTAATTAAAACAAGCAGTGGGTGTTCTATCTAGCAAATATCTTCAGAAATCATTGCTGGCTCCCAGAATGTAGTGGGAAACAGTACAAAATACCACTTCTGAAGTCTTCTCTGGAGTCTGTCTCTCAGATTTCTTTGCTGTCATTTTTCCTGGTTCTCTGACTTTTCCTGTTGCTATTCAGGCGGCAGATGCCTTCCTGAATCTCAGCCCTGGATACCATTCTGCAAGGTATGGGGTATCCTCAGTATAGAAGGACTTCAGCAAATGACAGCACTGYTAGTATCTTGTAGGACCTGATTCTGAGCACTAAACAAAACAGTGTGCATACAGCTATTGCAAGAATTTACAGCCAGATATTTTTTTCAGTGTGTTTTCATCATCTGACGGAGCTTTTCTACCCCGTCTGATACTGGAGTACACAGGAATCACCACGCTTGGTCCAACTAATTGTCCATCCAATCCAGCATGCTGGTTTTGATATAAAAATATCTGCTTTGCTAAGGCACAAATAACTCAGTAGTTTACCCAAAGGGAAAGTTTGTCCCTAACCTGCACTGGTTACTGACCAGTTCATGCCTTTAATCTGAAAATTTATAGCACTTCTAGTGGTTTCTTACCCATGCCTACCATAAAGCCATCAAATACTTCCTGGTACTCAGACTGCCACTCAGATAGATAACACGACTGAAGTGGTTTCATAGATCCCCTTTCCAGACTTCCCAGGTTACATGTGACCAATCTCTTGGTGACCAAGCTCTCACTCTTGCCATCTTCACTTCCCATGACCATCCATGGAGTCACAGATTCACAAAGACTAGAGGCAGCAAAAGTCCACTAAACTAGTTCTTTACCCTTTTTCCCAAACACGAAGGTTCAGGGAAAATGTTTTCAGAGTTACTGAGTCCAGCTACAAAAGGCTTTCCTTAGTGCCATTGATAGTAGCTCATATAGTTAATGCCTGACACAGACTAATATTTTAATATTCTGCTGGCCCATCCTAATGTTGTGTTACATTTTAATCTGGCATCTGACTGGCAACCCCAAATCAGATCAAATTGTATTGTTTTTAAATAACAAACAACATAAACAAATTCTTATTTCTCAAGAATAAAAACTGTATCTGATGTCACAAGCTCCACAATTTGGTACCATTAGCAAATATGTTAGMACTGCTTCCTATGTGAGCTTGTACAGTGGTATGGCATTTGTTGGCTTGTTCAATAGCATTATGATCTACTTGTAAATTCAGATTTGATGAGTACAGAGAGATAGTTTTGTTCTTAAGCAGCAGGACTGCTGGCAGCATTGTGTATGTGTGTTGTTTTGTGCAATATCGTCTGCAAGTTTTAATTTTAGATTTCCAAAAAACATGTGGCTAGACTTTCTAAAGATGAGAACAGATTTTACAGATGATGATAGTGACCTAAAACTTCATCGGGCTTCAAAAAATAAAAAATCCATCTGTAGAGGAGGGATAAAGAAGCAGYGGCAAATACAGTGACATTATTGTATTAATCATCTGCTGGCATGGCACATTTTGGGAAAAAGGCTAATTAAAAGGGAATTAACAATATTGTGGAAGGTCAACTAGGATTACTTTATACTGAAAGCAGYAGCAAAACATCAGAGTTATCAATGATTCTTGAAAGTTCTAATTAAGGTTCTAAAAAACAAAAATTGTACCTAGGAATTCAGTCCTCCAACTTCATCTAAACTGGAAATATACTCTTTATTAGCTCTGCAAGCATTTATGGTTTTAGGAAACTTGTAAAAACAAAGACTGTGGCTCTATTCTCTCTATAACCTAAATCCTGCTCCCATAAAAAATCAATGTAATGACTTCCATTTATATCAGTGATGAGTGGAATAAGGCTTGATGAGAGTAGGTAGTAGACTACTGCTGATTTTATCTGCTGAAGCATGTGATATGCATGACTTGTTTCCCAGCAAATTAGCAGAGTCAGCTAAACTATGGAGCCAAAATTCCAGTTTTGCCCTTTTGACTGCAGCAGGTATGAATTTAGCATGAACTACATGATCTCAAGATAATGTTTTCAAAAAGAAAAATAGAAGATGAGTCCGAGGGCACCTCCTTTTCCAGCTCGTGTCTATTTGGAGACACTGCTTGTGTACTGTAAAAATAAGTCTTTCATTCATCCAGTTTTACCTGCTATCAACAAAAGCTAGTTCTTTTCTTGCTCTCTGGGGAAGAAGCCCAATTCACTTACAGAATAAGCATGATAAAAATTGCAGCTGACAACAAGGAGAAACAGAGGCAGGTACATATGTTTTCAGAAGCAGGTGTCCTTCAGAGTACCATTTGTAAGGTACAGACTCAGTAATTGGGGGACTTTCCTGTGAAAAGAGTTTTAGGTGCTCCATTGAGCCAGTCTTGATCACTCCCCAGCAGCAGACTCTGTGCAGGAAACCTGTGTTCCCGCACTGTGGACCCATCACTGAATCTCCCATCTTGGCTTCGAAGTAATAGGAGCTGCATTGTCAGGCCCCCTCAGGCCACATTTTGGCTGAGGAATAAAGGGGTGGTACAGAAGAGTAAATTCAATAGCTAATCCTTACTGAAAAGATAAACATTCACAATAGGGCCTCCTGTTTGGAAATGGAAGTGTCTTCCAGGCCCAAGCTAGAAGGAGCAGAAAAAGTTTCTTCCAGAAGCAGCAAGAAGCAAGATAAATAACGCCTTTTTTTTTTTTTTTTTTTGCTCAGTAACAGCCAAGAAGAGAGATACTTCACAATTTTGTAATGTCCTGAGAGAGCAAAAGTAGCTTCATGCACAGATGTGGTTTGGTGGGATGAATTACAATGTGCATTTAGTTTATATTTTGAATTATTGAAGGCTGATGACTAGAAAGGGCCATCAGCCATGAAGTTCAGGTCCAGGTCTGAAATAGCTCCAAACCTTTTCAGAGTGCAAGGTCACAGGGATCTTGGGTTTTGCTGTGGTTCACTGCAGAGAAAATGATCAGCTACAAAATTTAGCTCTGGAGCCATCCTTGACTTTGTCTAGATTCATGGCCTTGGCTTGGACCCACTAGCAGTAACAACTGTGAGAGAAAGAGCAAGGGAGGAAGAAAAGAAAAAATAATGGCAGAAATTCCAGTAGCTTCTGGAAAAAATGCATTTGACCTTTATTATCTACTAACTTCTAACTCTAACACTTAGTTCTGTTTTTTTCTTTTAAAATCTTCTTGCTGGCAGGATGGAGTCCAAAGAGAAAATAGTCTCTGGAAAAAGTGTGAGACTCTGGGGAGACAGTTATTTATTGCCAGTTTCACAACTGCCCCTGCAATTTTAATGAAATTTCATTTGTCAAGTTCAGTGCAACTTGGTGACATGCCAAGCTTATTCCACCTGCCTTTTTGCTCAGAAACATCCTTTTAGTCTCTTGATCCCAGCCAGTGCCTTTATTTCATTTAAGAAGCCTTGGGAGGAAAAATAGTTGCAGCCTGTAGTTAAAAAACTGTTCTCAGTCACTCATGGACAGGATTTCTTGTTTTAATACAAAAACGGAGTTAAAATTTTGAACTGATGTTAACACTATGCATCATAAAACATGCTCCTCACCAACAGTACTTCAAAGGGAAATATATTCAGCTTTGGCAAAAATACAAAACTGGTTATTTCATATGGACTCACCACGGTCTGGGATGAGGCCACCTAAGAGGATTCTGGACTGAGCATCCTTCCAATGTAGGATGAAAGTTTTAGCTTTCAAAAGGGGAAATGCATCTGACTGCTCATTAATGTTTGTTAATATGTGAGTCCTGGTTCAAATAAATAGCATATATTATATTCCTGTGGTGGATAAGACAGTTAAGCTATTTGACTTTTCCCAGTTAACATACTACCTTAACCACATTTAAAACTTTTTGCATGTTCGGTCATAGGATGGAGCTGTCAACAAAAGCAGTCACGGGTTTGTCTTGGAAATGAAAAAGAGGATATAAAAACAAGCCAAAACAAGTAAACTGATCACACTTTCCCTATTATTCCCCCCCCCAAAAAAAAAAGAGAGAGAAAAAAGACAGTGATTTATTTTAGACAGCCTGAATAGCTGGAGACAGAGAGCTGAAATATGTCAAGGAAACCACCCTAAACAAGTTCCTTTGAACGATTTGTTGGTTTTTTTTTTTTTTATCTGCCTGAGTTATGAGTCCTTGGAATGCACATACCATTGATATGCTTGGTAATTTGCACAAACAGCTCTCCTGCGGTCCTAAAGCCTCTGTGAAAGGAAAAATTAACATGATGCAGAGAAATAGAGCCCAGTGTTTTGCCTGAGACAGGCTACTTAACCTCTTAAATGGATACAAGTGGTACTGGCTTCTCCCACAGTCAAAAAGCACATCCATGGGCGAGCAAAATGCATGTCATGCCCCACATATGCTGGTGCATATCAGGTTGTATAAGCCTATCTGCACCCTGCTGAATCTTGCCGAAGAACTATTTGAAACTGTCCAGATTCTCACAGAACCATCATTGCTGTGGTATCAAACACTGCCCAGCTGCATGTTAGGTGACGTGACCATCCTCTGACATGTGGGATCCTTTCCTCTTCCTGACAGAAATAATGTTGTTTGTGCAATGAGTTATTTTCTTTGGGTAAAGTGGTTTGTTTGCATTCTTCTCTAAACTGTAAGTAGAAAACAGATACCCCAGTTTGCTGGGACGAGATTTATGTGGGTGATTTAGGTACCTAATTGCTATGTTCTGCACAGAGCCTAAAATTTACGTTCTCGGAACCCAGACCTCAGCCTGGAGGTCCTGAACCTCCTTTTCTCTTTCAGCCATTCAGCTCCAAGCTGTTTGGTGCCTACTGCACCTTAAATACTGGTCCTATAGCAGGCCTGTTCATGAACCCCGGCAAAAGACAGGTGCAAAGGAGGCTGTGAGGACTATGCCTCACTTTTGTCAAAGGGCCCAATGGCTAAAGCTTATTTCCGGGACGCAGGAAGTGAGAGTTCAAACCTTTTCTTTGCCTGAAGTGAAGCAGGTGCTTCAAGCTGGGTTCCCCAGTTCCCAGGAGACTGCCTGAGCCATTAGGTTATTCTAGCGGGGGTTCTCTCACTGTCTTGTTAGATGGACTTATTTCAGTCTGCTCCCACACCTAAACTGGGACAGATATCCCTAGGTTAACCCCCATAGATGTTTATCATGCATGCTCTGGAAAGCCTGCAAGAGATGCTTGTCCCTAGCCTCATTCAAATACCTGTTTCAGCACTTGATACTCCTAGAATTTCTCTTTTGCCTTATAGTCAACTAACTAATCTTTGCTTCAAATTTATCTGATTTCTTCCTCTCCCACAATATATGAAAGAAAATATTAACTTGATTTAGAAATGCTAAAATTGAATTTCAAAGTTAAATCTTTCCAGTGAAGCTACTAGTTAGTAGACAATTCTGAAAAGCAAAATAAAGAGGAATAGCTAAAAAAGACAACTCTCAATGCTATGTCACTGTGTACGGGGCCTCCGTCTGGAGCTTTGTTGTGGAAGTGGCAGCTCTTTGTTTATTTTGAAGAGATAAGTTGAGCAGTCACTCAAGGGTGGGTAGGAAAAGCCCGGGGCTGGAGATTACCATGTAGTTTTCTAATTAGACTGGAATGAAAATAGGTCTAAATCCATTGGGTATACACAAAAAGTTTGCATAGTTAGTAATTGATAATAATTATGGTTCCCTACAACAACAGTAAATGGCTAGTTGTTATTTTGTAAGCTAAGGCAAATGAGTAGGGTATTTGTTTTACTTAAGCTGACAAAACTTTCAAAGGAGCCCACCACAATAACATACCAGAGCACAGGGAGAGCTGTCATTTTGTCTGCTCTCTGGCAAAAAAAAAAATACATTATTTCATAACGTTATCTTAGTGAATAGCTGATGAACTGCACATCTCACTTTCTGGAAGGATCCRAGGAACTAAACATTAACTAAACATTAGCTATTCTACCTCACAGTATAAATACTGTTACGTAAGCCAGCAGCACAGTGCAACAGAGGAAAGAGCTTGTTCTTGACAAACTGATGGAAAAGACCGACCCTCATTTCCTTACACAAAAGAAAGCACATAAAAGTAATCAAGCTGAGATTTAAACTATCTGAATACAGACGCAAACTATACAATGAATGTGTATTAACTGTCAGCCAAAAAGTACCTAAATTACATTCTTAGTTATCTATGGGTGGAAGAGGAAACAACATGTGAAAATTTTTGATAATGGATGATTGTTAAATGATGACCATTTTTGTTGGGTTCTGATTTTAATGATCAGAACTTGATTACGCAGGAAGAAGAGAGATTTTCAGCTGCACAAATAGAAGTTATGCAAAAGCACTACCAAACCCATTAAGTCAGGTTAACGTGTAGAGAAGTAGGGATTTGCAATAATGTGTATGTTGAAAGCATTAGAGCAGCCACCCGAATTCCCTTGCACTTACTTCCTCAGTCCCAAGTCAGCTACAAACACTACCTATGTAAATCTGCAGCAGGACAAAATAGCACTTTGGGAATTAGTATAGTTTGGTAAATTTGCCAAAATGATTCTTAAATTGATCTACAAAATGTCTGTCTGTGTGTGTGCTTGGTTTCCTAAGGAAATGAAAGCTTAAGGGATAACACTCTGTGTGTGTGTGTATGTGTGTATCTGGCTATCCCCTCTCTGATAACTTTTCAGTCCATTGCACAATTCCCACTCCCAAAAAATCTGACAGAGGTGCAGAGGCTTCAAAGAGATTGTGCTGACATGTTTCATGAAAATAAGTATCCTAGTAAAGACAGAAGACTCATTCATGTCTCCTCTCAGGAGAAAAATCATGATTAGCTCAGTTCTTATCAGCCATCTGAGAAACTTCTCATCCCCTTTCAGGAGCTCAGGCTATATGCAGTATATTCCAGGAGAAACAAGTATTTAAGAACACTTTATTGCATTTCTGTGGATGAATTTCAGCTTTTATGGTGTCCCCCAAATCCTGCTAACTACCTCTTTTATTGCAGCCTGGATTTTTCATGAGGTCTTATCCACAAGAAGGATAGGTCCTTTACAGCCCTATCTGAGAGAGTTCAAGAACCGTTTTGCTAGGTAGTGGGACAGATACTTAGTCTTGTTTTGCTAATCTGAGTTTATAAACTGCTTCAGCTGTAACCAAAGCTATAATGAGTAACAAACATGAAGCTTTAATGTTCTAGTGGATGGTATTTGCAGTGATGGAAATGCTTGTAAAAAGATTGGCCTAGAGGAATAAATGGTGCTAGCAGTCTAAACAGTACCTGGAAGAGGTAGCAGTAGATCATGAGCTTAGTTTTCTGAAAGAGTGTAGGATGTTAAAGAAAAGGAAAGAGGGGAAGCCCAGCTATTACAGGTTTTTTTTCCTCTCTCATTCAAAAATGGTGGAAAATACTTTAAAAAGCCCACACGAAAAAGGGAATAAAAATTTTTTTTAACACAAAYGTCTGTAAACTTTTTACAGGGAGTACATGGAGTGCTTCCTCAGACTTAGAAAACCCACAGTTCCCCTCTCCTTTTGTGCATGAGAGAAAAATGAGAGAAATGAGGGAGAGGGGAAATACCCCCAAAATATGCAGATCTTTTGTTGTTTCCTTCTCCAGAAACTAAATAATTGCATTGAAAGAAAGGTCACCTGGTTTTGCTTTAAAATCTCTGCCAGCAAAATTTAGACAGTTTCATGGAGAAAAATACGTTTTTTCAATCTGCCTCAATATCATTACCTGCAGTGTATAGATCAGTTATTTAATGGCTGGTCCTGATTTTGAATATACAAAACTCATTTGCCATTGTGTCATTATCCTCAAGTTAGGATGTTCATTTGATTTCATATACCAAAATGCAGTCACTAGCTAGGCTTTCATAAGGAGCTATGTGAATGCCAAAAATTGCTGTTTCCTAATTCCATTTGCCCACATTTTAATGTAAGAGGAGAGTATTCATAGATAATACAATATTCTTAGGTACAGCTTGGAGCAAAAAGAATAAAGTATTATTCTCCATTGTCTTAAAGGCTTCCTTCATTAGTGAAGTTGGAAATAATTAATTTCTGTAAGGTTGATTTGGCTCATATAAAAATAACCAAAGACATCTAAGATTAAAAAGCTTGGTGTCCTAAAATGACAGCCATTTATAAATCTGCATAGAGAAACAGCACAATGTAGATATATTCCTTAAACTATATACCACTTGGATATGAGTGGCTCATATCCCAGGAGAATTCAAGGCTTACTATTATAAAAAAAACCTACAGAAGCAAAAGGAAATTCTCAAGTTCCTTAATATTATTTTTGCTAGGTGAATTGCAAGCAACAATTTTTTTGCAGAAGCATGACAAGGTAAGGAACAGTGACTTGCATCAAACAAATCCTTTGCTTTAAGAAAACCTACAGAGGGAAAATGGTCAGCTGTCTTTGTTCTGCCACTCAGAAGGGGATCAGGTTAAACTTCCCTGTATCAGTTTACTGCTTTTCAAATGCTGGACTAGAATGATGGAAACATTCAGAAAGGGGGAGGAGGGACAAATTTTCCTCAGTAGCCACCTGGAAGCACATCCCATCCCATCAAGGACTAGAGACAGCTTCTGACTTGAAACACCTGTGTGAGCTCCATCTGAGTTTTGTCCTTTTGCACAGGATTAGCAACAATTGCAGAAACCAAATATCTAAATGGAAGTAGCAGGGAAGAGAAAGAGAAGGACTTTTGCTTGAATTTCTAAGTAGAGGCATTGAAGGGTGGGAAGCAGGGTGCACTAGAGGTCTGGTATYGGTTGCAATCTAGTAGAATGACACTGCCTTAATCCAGTTCAAAAGAATGTATAGTCAGTCATGAGTACTGTGAAAGTAGAGGCCATTTCACACGGCCATTTCTAAAGGCCAAATCCTTGGTTAGTGGAAATGTGTGTAGATTCATCCAAATCGGTAGAACTAGTAAAATTTGCACTAAAATGAGGCACAAGCCTGAAATGTTTAGGCTTACCCTTCAGTCTGCACTTGGCACTGAGTGGTGCTTTATTCATATTTCAGCTAAATCAAGTTTTAGAGGTTGTTGCTGAAAAAAAACAAGAATTCTTAGTCATATCTCTTCCTTACTCAAGAGATTATCTTTCAAGTTGGAATCCCCAACTAAACCTTTCAATAATCAATGTAATATGACATAAAATGAGAAATAGATGTGTGAAGACATGGTCAGACTTGGTTATTCTTTCTCCCCAAGAATAGATACTTACTTTTCAATTGGACTTTTAAAATAAGATAGGCAATTTAAGACGAAGGATATTACCCAGCATGAGTAAAGATAGGAAAGACCAGTGTTTTGAATGAAGCCTGCAAATATTCAATATTCACTGACTGTGTTAAGGTACCTTCAYTGACTTTAAACAGTACAGAAATGTTTTACCATAATAGCTGTAAATATGCTAAACTGTAAAATTACTATCTTTTCATGTGGATATGATTTGTATGCATGCAGACATTTTAATATTCATTATTAATTAGAAATGAGATTACGGAAGCAGGAGTCCTTTTCAGAAGGTAAAGAATCCAAGATGTTGTTACTCTTACTGAAAACACCTTAACTGATTAGTAGCATCATTGAAATCAGTTATGGTACTTCGCACATGAAGCAAAATCCCCTCCTAAAGAAAGTTTTAATAAAGTATACTAATCACCAGTTAGTTGTTTAAATGCCAGACTGGTAAGAACAATTTGAAATTTAGCAGTGTTCAGAAAATATTGAGAGACAGAAAAGACCTGAGAACAGATCCTGAGAGTGCTAATTCAAGGGAAAGAGCATCCAGTTCYACTGGTAGTCCTTGTTCAACGTTGAATAAATGATATAACTAGTGGAACAGAACATAGCTAAATGTAAGTAGGATTAGGAGCAGGTAAGCTCCAAACTGTTCAGACAACTTACTAAAGTGTAAAAATAGAAGAATGTTGCTGGCTTGATGGAAAGATCAGGACATTTTCTTCTGTATATGGTATTCTTTGAACTTAGAGAGTTATATTAGAGAGAAAAGAAAAGCTCGCATGCTACTGTAGCAGATTGCCTAGCTGTTGAACTGGGGCCCTGGCACATTGATCACAAGACCCTCCCATTAGTGGAAGCTCACTTGAAGTTCTTTCACTATGCCAGGAAGAAGCTAAGCAGTTGCAGAACAGGGCTGCAATTATAATATTAGATATAAATATTCCATTTTGCTGTAGGAAGTTCAGGGAGATGCACTGTGAAAATTCAAACAATGCAAGCTTTTATTAGAGACTTTCCTGTGTTGAATGTTACGAACATTTCAGCAGATCTGGGGCTAAGTCTGAATAAAGAAAGAGCTGGAGAATGTATCTAGTTCCTTTAAGCGGGTTAGTCCAAACACCCCCTGAACTAGCCYTGTGCTTGCGCAGAAATTTTCAAAGGGCCTGCACCAAAGCAAGTCCCACACTTATATGTCTTCTTTTTCTTCAAGATGGGTTGAATTTTGCTATAGTGTCTTCTATATGTAAAGCATTACCTTCTGTTAGAAAGGTGAGAAGATATCCATGGTCTACCAGCAATTATTGCCTCTTTAACTCATCACAGATAGTTTCCAGCCCTACCAAGACAACAATGGGCTGTTCAGATTGAAAGACATTTTGAGATAGCTCTGTGTCTCACCAAAATCCCAGATGAAAGCCAAGCCCAAAAACAAATCATGGTGAAACCCTTGTTTCATACTCAGACCAGATTTATGGGCCAAAGAACCCAACCCTTTGTATGATGATTATGCTCTGAACATTTCCATTTGAATAAAAAGAAACTGATTCAGCATAAATGGAATGGATCCAGAAGATAATTAAAATTTAATACACACGATCAGTCTAGTTTATTTTAATATAAACTTTTCTTTGAAACACTGTCCTGATTTGGAGTCAGATGGTAGTTTTAGGGAGGTGTCATTGATTTCATTTTTTTTCATTATGGGGTTGGGGTCTGGGAGTTATGAAATTTTTCTTGAGAGCTTTTCCTGAAAGATCAGTTTACTAATTTACTGGGCAAATATTTCCCTAAAGCTTCTCTTCATAACAGTTTTAAACCATGATTTTGAGAGCTTTTTAGATTTCTCTATTAAAAAGCTAATTTTTTTGTTCTCTAAAGGAGAAGAAAGATAGCAGCATGATTTCAGTGCTAGCAGTAAAGAACTCCTTGCTGAGTATCTTCAGCACTTCCAGTTCTGTCAACTGTGATGCAGTTGCAGATTTACCAAGTAACATTAGCAAGACATTCACCCTCTGGCCTACAGTGATGTGTGCAGCAAATGCTCCCAGGGCAAATGCAGATGGTTTAGTTGCACAGCTATGCACATCTAGTCTTATCAGGGCTGTCCTTGGTGCCTAGCACAAAGGGTGTCCTCTGCTTGCCAGTGAATGGAGAAATGTCATTAATGTGGTGACCCCTTTTTCTTCTCAGTTTATTAGCAAATCTATCAGGAAGTAGAACAGAGAACCTTTGGTCCTCAGGCCTAAAGACCCATGGGACTGCTGAGGTCCCAGCAGSGGAGAAAGAGTTGTCTCCCTCCCTGGAGATACAAATGCACTGGTTAAAAACCATGACTGCCTGCTAGCCAAAATGAAAGATAATCTGCTTTTCTATGTTATGGCAATTGGCAGGATTGGTTTCAGCAAATGAAGGCAGCTTCTTCAGTGACCCGGCAGGTTGCTGCTTAGCTGGCCCTGTGTTTCTAGAAACATGTAGGCCATTTGGAAGAAGCTTCAAAGGAACCACTGCATCAGATTTTCCCCATCATTCAATGTAAGGAGCAGGTGTCCTCACATACATTTCTTCTATACTCCTGGCGAGTTTGGCTAAGTCTCTCTTAACTGATTGAGAATTGGTTACAGAAACTAGCACCCATGAGCACAATGAGGACCTTTGCAGACTCCAAGGTCTGAGGGTTCAGAATAGGCCTCCAAAGCCTTAGCAGATGTTTAGCAGGCAAAAAGGTGCTATATAAGGATTCCTTGTATAGTGCAGCTTTGTGGCTATGGAGTCAGGCCAGGATGCAAAGCCTTGATGGGTACRTGCTACAGAGGATGAAAGAGTCAAGATTTATCACAGAGGTGCTTTCAGCATGAGTAAGAGCCAAAGTAAAAAGTAAGGGCCAGCTGTACTAAGTACTTGAGCCAGAATCATTGCACTGCATGTCCCCATTTGTCATTCTGCCCTTCTAGTTATTGTCTTCTTTTGGCTATGTAGTTAAAACTCCATAGCACCCAAAGAGTCAGTGTGAACAAGGCTTAGAAAGTAACCCAGTAGTTAATTCTCCCAGTACTACCAGACCCAGCAATACTCCCAAAATGTCAGTCTGCTGTGTTYGGCATGCAAGTTAGGCCTGAGTCTAGCCTTCCCAGCAGGCTAGCAGCAGTTCAGATGACTAAAACAGTGGGTTTCATCTGTTTGTGAAGAATAATCGTGAAGTGCTTCTTGCAGCTGGCACTACACAGCAAGCTTTCTCAGAGTCATTTTGGTGCAGCTCCGCTTCATAACCTAGAGAACAGGAAAACCACATCCTTTCTGAATGTGTGCATATGACCTAGAAGTCTCAGTTTGAGGTGTGATTTCACTTTAAAGCACCAGAAAGACACATTTTGTAGCTGTAGTCAGCAATGTAGTTAACTTGCTGGTGGATATTGCTGGTGCCTGAATCAGTAACGAGTTTGGGGCTTTTTTGTTTTTAAGTATAGTAGAAATTAATAGGAATAAAAAACAATTATAAAGACTGCTTTCCTTCTGTCATATCTTTGTGTTCGGTGTATCTTCCCCCAAATGAATGGGCATTTCAGAAGTCCTGGGAAAAAGCTACTGACTACTTTGAGAGCTACAATGCTTGTCTGCAGTGAATCATTTTCTGTTTCTTGCTGGAGCAGGGAGGAGGCCATTTGTATATTTACAGGATAAAAGTGACAGAGATCATGGCAGCCTAATTAAGTAGGCAGTGATAATATTACAACAAACACATTTTCACTTGGTTGAACATTACAGACAGGAAACTGGTCTGGATATTTCTACTACTATCACTCTGAGTCCCAAATTTCCTCCTGGTCACAGAATTTCTAGACAAAAATTTTACCTGGAAGCAGCTCAAACATGTTTTGAAGATGTGATGATTATTATTTTATGTCTGTCTCCTCTGCATGTCTGGTTTCTGCCAGAAAAATGCATTTGTGGACAGGGAAGTTGGAGGTCTGTCAAACTCCAGCTCAGCTTTGCTGAGCCAGGATGTTCAGATATCTTGGCCATGCTCCAAAAAAACATTCAAGGGTTGGTTTCAAAAGGCTCAGGCATCCAACCTCTCTGCCATCCATGCAAGTGTGGACAAAATGGGATAGGACCTACTGGATATTCCTGTCTTTCTGGAGTAGAAGCTGTATGTCAGCTGAGATATCATAAGCTACCTGTCCATAGACTTCATGTTTAGGCAACTCAGTCCCAACCCTGTTGGGCCCACAATTACTTTTGGGAATCTAGTCCTTAAATGTTTGCCTGCCTAACTGAACTGAACCTCCAGACCACTTCAATTTTTGAGGAGAAGGATGACACAAAGCAGAGAGTGAGGGAAATCCAGCTAGGTGCTATTTGTAGCATTAAAACACAGCCAAGGATTTACTGGGGGAGGTTCAATGAAGCTACAGCAGCCCACTTCATGCAGCGTACATGTTTCCCTATTGTGTAACATTGCCACAGCTGCATAGTCCATCCTCCCTGCCATTAGCTCCTGGCTGCCTGTACCCTAGCTGCTACGTACTTCTTCTGTGATCACGAGCAAAATACTAAGTGCCTCGGTTTTCCTTCCTGCAAAGTCCTGGTGATACTACTACCCTATCTCAAAGAACAGCGAGCACTTCAGAGACTGCTGACCTATATGGGAAAAGGTCGTGGGAAAAGCTCTAGCTAGGAGTGGCTGCTGCTAACGACCTCTTGGTTGCCCCTGACCAGAGGGAGTTGGGGCCTTTGATCCCGGTGGCCCTTGATTAGGGCGGGTCAAGCACCCTCTTAGCCAGTGCTAGGGAGAGGCCTATATAAGAGCCAGGCCTAGAGTGCAGCTCCCAGAGGCAGTGAACAGATGCAGCAGTTTGTGTAGCAGTTTGCAGCAGGGTGCATGAAGGAACCTTCATTTCTGATCTCTGTGGTGTACGTTTCCTCAAGTATGGTTGTGACACGCTGCAGAGCGCATTCCCCAGTGGCTGTTGGAGTCGCTGTGTCAGAGGCTGGGACCCAGACCGACCCTCTGACAGTAGATGCAGCCCTACAGGTCTCAGGCTGCAGGGAGTGCTTGGGGCCTCTCCGGGAGGCCTGAGCTGGCAGTCAGCTCTCCTGCAGGAGGTGTCCTGCTGCTGATGAGCTGTGTCATCAGGTAAGGGAGTTACAGGAGGAGGTCAGTAGGCTGCGCAGCATCTGAGAAGCGGAGCAAGAGATAGACAGGGTATTTTTGGAGACTGTGCAGCTTCGGGAGTCCCAACCCCCTGCAGCAGTGGAGTTGCCAGTGGGCTCTGTGCCATGTGAAATGGTAGATTATAACATTGTAGAAGAAGGCTGGAAACTGGTCGGTGCTCGTGGGAGGAGAAAGGCTCCTACTCCTCCCGAAGACTTGCAGCTGAAGAACAGGTTTAGTGCCCTCCAGGATGAGGAGGAGATGGGCATGGCTGCAAGGGGAGTACCTGGGACAACAGACCCTGTGCCTTGCCGGAACACCCGGAAGAAGCGGCGGGTGATTGTTGTGGGGGACTCCCTGCTGCAGGGGACGGAGGCATCTATCTGCCGACCTGGCCTCATGTCTAGAGAGGTTTGTGGCCTGCCGGGGGCTC
>NW_020448442.1:315876-344064 GCF_003343035.1 Apteryx rowi | reverse complement strand
GGTGACAGAGCACTGGAACAGGTTGCCCAGAGAGGTTGTGGAGTCTCCTTCTCTGGAGATATTCAAAACACGCCTGGATGCAATCCTGTGCAATGTGCTCTAGGTGACCCTGCTTGAGCAGGGGGGTTGGACTAGATMATCTCCAGAGGTCCCTTCCAACCTCAGCGATTCTGTGATACACCATGAAAAAACTGTAGTAGAGGATGCAGTAAATGTTTTTAAATACAAGGGACTACGTGATCAAATAGGTGTATTACATCTCTGCCATATGTAGTTCTAGGTCGATATATATTTAAACTCTGGAGGATTTTCTTTCAACCAAAATTTAACCACACTGTGGTCAGTAAACCACTGACAAACTATATTGTATGTAAGTTTTCCCTTATTTGCCTCTGATAAACAACATGGCTAACTGAACCAACTTCTCCTCCTGTACTCCTTTTCTCATGTCAGCAGTGGTTGTGGTCCAGAGATGGCCTCATATTAGCATCTCAGCACTTGTTTCATACCTTATGTTGTCCAAAAGTGGTGCTCTCTGCAATTAACTCATTTTTGAAACCTTGAACAGGAATAGAATTAGAGTCATTGCTGGGAGAAAAAGTTTTCAAGAGATGATTTCTCTAATAAAACGGATCCATGATATGAGCAAAAATTTTTTTTTGAAAAGAAATCAACCAACCTTAAAAAATCAAATGTTTGTAAATAACTGATGAAGAGAGAAGGAAGCAAAATTCAGCAAGGTCATATTTATTATGAATTAGCCATCCAGCTCTGAACTTTGAAACTTAATAGTATTACAAAAAGACAGCTCTTTATTAGAGAGGAGGTAGGTGTTGCCTTGAAGGCTGCACTCACTTTTAAGTTAAAACTTCTCAAACCCCAGCAGATTTTTCCATATTAACTAAATGATTCATAGTGAGCATTTAGAATTCTGTTTTTGTCTGTGTGATACTAATGTAATAAGGAAGAATTATTACCTTAAACATACAAATGCAACTGTCACCTACTTCAACCTAAGCTTTATCAACCGGACTGGTCCCAAGAGGCAGTAATCACTCATAAAACCAAGGAACTTCAGTATAGCTTGTGGGTTCTCAACACCACCAAAATCTTGCATGAATCAAAGACAGATGCAGTCTTTAGCATGTGTGGCTAGTTTAATAAGAGGTTTTACCATATATATGTATAAAAATGGTATGCCTGACGTATTTTAGATTTTCTGGGGACACCTACATACATCCAAAGTCCAGCACATGACTATATGGTCATGTCACATATGTTTGGTTTTGTTTTCTGAAATGCGGAACAAACCCTGCAAGAGAAAACTACAAAGACAGACATGAAAGCTGAGCTGAAAGCTGTTCAGAGCCACAGGCAGAAAAATTCCTCTGTGTATCAGGTGTCTTTCATTGTATCACTGTGCAAAGAAAAAACTGCAAGGTGAAGTAGTTTAGACACACTTTTACCCAAATATTTGGGTGAAGTAGTGATAAATAGCAAGAACAGATCTAAATTCACAACAAGTTTTTAAGGGACCCTATTTTTTCTCCGAAGAATGAAATAATGAAATAACCCTTGTCAACCTCAACGAACAAAATTGAGGTCAGCAAACAGAGTAGCCTGAAAGCCTGAGGGGAGGGGGCAGGAGGAGCAATTGCTATTCACCATGTGAATAGAAAGCAAAGAGAAAAGCAGACCTGACCTTTCAGCGAGACCTGGAAACAGCTCCAAGAGCACTGGTCATTAAAACAAAACAAAACACACAAAAAGGCATTAAGAAAATTTCACTCCAATAGGAAGAGGAAGTGGTTTAAGGGGATTAGACCCAGAAAAACAAAGCTCCACTCTTCCTCAGGCTGTAGAGGAGTCCTAGAAATATTCTTCTATAGCATTGATGGGGCTGTGAAAATGGACAAATGTTGGCAACCGCTTGACAAATGACAGTAATGAGAGGTGACATCTCTGGACTTCAACCAGCTAGCACACAATTGTCTCATTTTCATGGTGTGTCAGATTAAATTTAGACTTTAGCACTTTGCTTGTCTTGTGCCCTTATCTCCTTTCCAGAGCAGAACACAGAAGAACATTTAGAACTTTACACTGACTTTGACCTCCAAATACAAATGCCAGCACCACAAAAACTAGTGCTGAATCATTTCTTTTCCTACCTGTGACCTTTTTACCCCCCTTCCCTTTTATGCCAGTTCATTTCTTCATGAGTGGCTCTCACGCATCTATATCAGAGAAACATTTGAGAAAGCTTAGTGGATTTCTATTGGATGAGCTGCAGGGAAATTTTCTCAGCCAGGAACCTGTCATGGTGGGCAACAAACACAGTTCCCACTTTCTGACAATCTTTCTTCAATAACCATAATGACAACAACAAAGCCCACAACAGCCTGGTAACCAGTTTCACAAAACTAAAACTGAAATGCCCTAAAACCTTGGGATGTTGAGAAGGCACAATGGCAAGGTTCTCATGGATGTACAAAAGATGACAATTTTGCCTTGGCACTGTAAGACTGGAATAACTGACTAAGTCTTTTCTGTCTTGAGACTAAACAGATGAAATCTTGGAGCCACAGCCACACTCGGGTCAGCTTTGCTGGAATCAGGATTATACCCTCTCATTCTTTTACTGAAGTAACAGCCTCTTCAGCTGTGCAAAACCAACTCATCTGGACGTATTGTTATTGAGACCAGACACTTTAAAAGCAATGATGCTTTCTTGAAGATCCTGACATTAAGATCCTGATGTCTTACTGCATCATGACATAAATATCAATCCCTTGAGATTCAAAATTATTCAGAGATTTGGACTGTAAAATGGGAGGCAGTTTATGGACTCAAAACAGGGCTGAAGCTAAGTCCGCTGAGGGTGGTTGGTTCTGTGTCTTCAGGAGACTTTGAATTTGCATCTTAGGCTCAACAGAAAGCAGTTGTGATGAAGGAAGAGGAAAGAGAGGTATCAAAATGAAAGCAGGCAATAAGTGTCATGTACTTCAGCTGCACAGGGACTTTTGAGAAGAGGTATTGCTATGACTAGATACTAGACTAGATCTGAACTAGTCCAAGTTTATGAAAGCAAAATAGGAGATTTCTAATACTACCTACCTCTGCTGGAAATACCAGAAAAATTCCCTCTGTTTGTGGTATTTTGGCACTTCTGGCTTCAAAAGATCACAGCATAGACATGAATAAAAATTAGAGGAAGGACTGAACCAAAGCTCTATCCAAAATCCATAGATTTGAGAACACTTTGCATCTGGTGCAAACTTTATGGCTGGATTCAATGAAAAATGGACACAGGAGGAAAAAGCTAGCATGAACTTGTCAAAACCTTCAAAGACTTAACTCTTCTGAAACCTGCTTTTGTTCCACAAGTGAACAAAGACTCTTCAGGGGCCCAATTCAGTGAAGCACAGACATACAAATGAAAGAGTTGCTGAACAGGAAGAGCCTTGAGCACATGCTTAAAGTTAAGCACTTATTCAATTGCTTTGCTGAACATAGGCCATAGGTTCTAATCCCCAGCAGTAATTTCCCATTTGGAAACCCTTTTCAAGGAAAGAAAGGAGAAGAAAGATGGTTGTTTAGCATGATATTTTTAGATACATTTTTAATGGAATATTTGTTAAGCTTTCTTCCATCCCCACTGCCCCCTCTGCCCACTGTCTGGATTTTGTGTGTGTTTTTTTAATGGTTAGCAGTGCATCACAGTACAGCTGCTGTTTAAATATTTGCCTCAAAAATATGTAGTCTGTGCTTAAGAAAAGTGGTTTGGCACAAACTGGACATTTTCAAACATCCATTTACCAGATGGATCACTTTGTTCAATTACAAAGAAAAAGATGATGAAGGAGTTGAAAATCGAGTGGAATGTTCCTAAACACACAGCATTGTTTACTATCTGTATGTCTCCTGGCATTCTGTGAAAAGCTATCAATAAGCTCTTTAAAAATGTTCCTTTTCTTTTAAAAAGTCTGCAGTTTTAACAATAATAAAAAAGGCAGTAAATATATTCTACAATAGTCTGATGGAAAAATATGCTAAAGTATTTCTATAAATCAAATGTAGCAGTTTGGCACTAGCTCTGAGGCAGTAAATGTAGTAAATTAGGACCAGATGATTTTAAAATAGAGACTTACATAACTTTCTGGTGTGATATATATATTTTTTAATTTAACACAAGTTTGTCTGTCTTCATAAAATTACCTTGGCTGCTACCAGAATGTGATTCGATATTTAAGAATCATATTTTTTGTGATTTATCAAGTTCAAGATGTTTTAAATATAGAAGTAAGAAGGGGAATAGATTTCTCAAAAGACAGAAAGGGGTTTAATCTCTACTGATTCTCGTAAGGTGTGGGGTGCTTTGTATCCCTAATGCCCCTGACTATTTCCTTCTCATTACTTTGATTAATGACAGTCATTCTCTCTTTTCATCTTCCTTTTCTTGCTCTCCTTTCCTTTTTCCACAAATTCAAGAATGTCTCCATTCCTGCCCCAGTGATTTCAAATCCTATAAATGCAAGCTGGCTCAAGTGACTTTTCTTTTACCTATTTGCTTAGGTCAGGAGTCAGCACCTGGGACCTTGCATTTCCTATTGCTTTCTCACTTTTGCTCTCTGCACTAGAAAAAGACCCATCTCTGAGAAGAGATGAAAATGAAATGATAAAACTAGTCTAGGGAATCTTTCCACTAGCTTTAGTTCAAACCTTTTGACCCTATCTATACATATCTGAAACTCTCCCAGTTCATCTTTGGCCTTCTTGTTAGCGAGCAAGTGTTTACACCACTAGATAGTCACGTTAGACACTGCTCATGTTCTGGGGAGAGGGGATTGCATATATATGGCCTTCATGGTCTTCTTTTTGGGCTCACCCATACCACAGTCTTTCACTGGAACAAGTTTCTGGAGTAGTCATTGTGGAACCCTTCCATGGTAGCCGGGGTCATTTCTGTGTGCTGCAGTGCCCTACCTTTGAAGCATTAGTCAGGTCCTTTTACAGTGCCTACTTACTGCCTAGAGGCAGAGCTGCTATGGTCTTTCTCAAAACTGTTTTGAAATTAGAGGAGAGCCTCTCCAATTCCCTGACATTCCCTGGGATTTTTAGCAATGGCTTCCAGGCATACATTCTTCAGGACTTTCTGATGCAAAAAATGAGCTAAGCTCTTTCTCAAAAGGTAGCTTCATAAAAGTCATGAGCACACATGGAGACGGATCTATACAGCTCCCAGTCGAGGCTGAACTCTGAGAAGGCATGGTGTTGAACCCTCATGTCAGCCCTATGACTCAAGCCCTTATCAGTGTTTAGGAGCAAATATGATTAACCTACATCATGAGTCAGGTGGGGTGTGTGGAAAAGGATGGACCCTGGGGGTAAAGATGGAAAAGAGAATATAGGTKTTGAAGAAGTGACCAGCAAACTGTTTCTGTGTGCAGCTTTCCCTTCACATGATCCCCCAAATAGTGCCTCTGTCAGCTGTGCAAGTCTAAGTGTCCAGCCTGAAGAAAGTAGAAGCATAACTGTGGTGTACACTTGTGGGAGCCTAGTTATCTGCAGTGCTGCCTCCCTCAGCAGAGACAGTCTGCTAAGAGGCACCAGTTAAGCCAAAGCCAAGGCTCAGGATGCTGCATGGTGTGAGCCAAATCCTGGTCCCAGTGAAGTCAAGGGAAGCTTTGCCAGTGGGAACATGCTTTGTCCTTTTCAACCCCTGCCTTTGGCTACCTATTGCTGGAAGCATTCAGAGTTCACAAACTATAGCAATGGAAAAGAGAGGGAACAGAGTTCCCATGTTCCTTCTTTTCCAGTATTGTTTCCTGAGAATTCTGCAACACACAGTAATGCACTGATCTTTTCTTTAAATGACATTGGACTGAACTGCTTGTTAAAAATAACAGAAGAGGAGGAGGGGTTTGGAAATCAGTCATTTTCCTTTAAAGAATGATTTTGGGAGAGCAGACCATAAACAGATTTAGATGGCAGCAGGGATAACCATTTTTGGCAGTTTTGTGGAGATGCAAATTTACACTAAGTATGAGATGAGAGTTTAAATACCAACACCCAAAGAAGAGAARAATAAGCCAGACAGTGTGAGACATTTCATGTGTTGTTCTCTCTTGTTATGGATATCAGCTGACTTCCACAGATCTGGTTGAGGTAAAAGAGAGAAAAGACGCTCCCCTTCCTATTCTATGGTTTCCCTCCAACTGCCTCCAAAAGAAGTAAATCCCTCTGAAATTCCTCAAGCTTCAAATCATATCCAGGTTGAGACTTCATCAGCAACTTGGTGGTAAAGGCAAAAAAGGACTTTGGACTAATTTTAAAAAATGTCCCTAATTTGCATGTTATTACATTTTCATTTTCAATTCCTCTCCTTCCAGTGAAATTAACTGGTTGCTGGCCAGTGGTCAACACCAAGCTGCTGGCCCTACTAGGGAGAAATGATTTTGGTGCTAAAAGGCTGCTAGTGAGAGATGGGGGGAGAGAAAGCTTGAGGATATAAAATATAACTACTATGGATTATCTATGCTAAAAGAAATGTGGGAGATACTCAGTTAGAGGTTCCTAAAATCAGAGATAACAAAAATATCAGGCTTTGCAAGCAAAATGGACACAGTTACCTAGCTCAGTCACAGGACCATTGCTTGGGTGAGCTGTGAAACCGACAGACAACTTATAGTCATGAGACGTGCAATCTAAGGGCAGTTTGGAATTTTTGTCTGTTAAAATAACACGTATTTTGCAAATCGAGCATCTCTGGTCCTGGGTTCCTGAAACAAAGCTAAGATGTAGAAGTGCTCTGCACAGAGGATTCATGTGTTTGCAAGGATTTTGATGCAGTATTTTTAATCTATGGGAAGGATGTTTCAGGACTTCAACCCACACCCCTCTTTTTAGGTCACTTTGTAGCTTCATTTTTCTATACAACCTCCTTCTACACAAATTCAGAGGAAAAAGCTGACATGTACATTTGGAAGTAGAACCCTCCATCTTGCTGACTGCAGGATTGCAAAGGTAGGAAGAGAAGAAGGGGAGGAAGGCATGAAGAGTACACAGGAGCAGGGCACCAGAGCCTGGAAAGCACAGAGCTATGCACTACCACATTTGTGACAAACCTCCTGGGGAGCGCAGTTACTGCATATTAATGTATGTGTGGAGGCGAGAAAGCTGGATGGCACCTGCTGAGAAAAAACTTACTGATGCGACTCTTCAAAACTTTATCTTCCCAGATACCAAACACTAAGTGTGGAACTTCTGACACAGAAAGGTGAACCTTTTTATTCCAGACCTCTGTTTCCTACTTAATTGCCCACACTCACATGCCTTCCTTCATGAAAGGCTCCTTTATGGATGGAACTTAGCACAGTTCACAGAAATTAACTTCTCCCTTGGGTGGGCATTTGAATCAGGTCTCCAATCTTACAAATTTAGTATGCCAAACACATGTACTGCAAAGAGCCTGGGATGTCCCCAAACTGGGATCATATTGCTGTGGTGGGTTTGTTGGCCTTCACCAAAAAAGTAACAAAAACAAAGAAAAAAAACCCTACTAATTTTACTCTTATTTTGACAATTTTAATACCTGGTAGAATAGGGAAACATGATCCATGTGGATAAAATCTTAACTCTAGATTTTCCTCAAACTGGGGAAAGCTCAGGTAAAGATCTGAGCTTTTGGTTATTATGACTATGACTTCTCGTAACAGCGTAGGAAGCTTAACATGCCTAAACTATGCGGAAGTTTCTAGTCTGAGGCAATTTTACAGTTCTGGATTCCTTTCATCTTAAACTAGCTGTGATGCCTAAACAGACACTTCTTCTTGAGCAACCTCCCTGTATTGCATTTACCATATTTCATCCATACAACTGTGAATTAGCAAGAACAGAAGGCTTYTGCCATTCTCCATAGTTCTGCTATTTCTCAGCCTTTCTTAAGCAAAAAAATAACTCTTTACTTTTGGCATCAGTAAGTTGAATGGCAAGCATGCCACACTTCTGGAAGCAAGCCTGTCTTTTTTAACCCGTGTATTGAAAATATTCCATGCCAGAGGGGAAAATAAAGGAGTGTATTCTATGAGCACAACTGCTAGATTTTTTTTTTTGTTTGTGAAATTAATAAGCCTTTTAAAGAGTCTCTGGAAGCATTAGGCCAGTGCGTGTTGCATCCTAACATTCTTTTCTGTTTCCAATCTTCCCCACATACCTTAAATTCTTCTTGCCCTCTTGACAACACCGGTTCACGGGCAGGCAAGCACTGGAACATAGTCTGTCACAGTGTGGCAGCTACTTTGAAGGGTAGAAATTGCCTACACTGGCACCAGCTTCTGCCCTCTCTCCTACCCAGTGCACCCATTGTATCAAGGTTCCCAGAGCTCTGACTTGCCTTGGCTTTCCAAAGTGCCTGTGGCAGCTCAACTGTGATTTCTGCTGTTTCACACAAATTCCTGCTTATGTTGCTGAGAATTTGAAGCCCCCTTAACTGACCCACATGCTCTACTCCAACTAGACTGTTGCAGCTGTGGTGCATGGACCTGAAAAGGCTATTCTTCTCCATCCTTATCTGCAGTTAGTACTCAGCATCGGACCAGAGATAAATGTACTTCACTTTGATTTTACATCCTCTCTTTTCGTTTCCCCAGGGTGAGATGGGGGAAATGCTATTTTAATAGTGATTCCACTGCTTCCCTTTCCTTTGCTTATTTCCTCCTGAGAAGGTGACTACCTGGTTCTAATGAAAATTGTAGTGGTATTTATATTCATCCTTTCCTTAAAATCTGAACTGACTTTTCAGTCGTCGTTCACTGGACCAAGCTGGTGGCTTAGTGATAACCCAGTGCCAGAATATCTAAACTCCAATTGCCTTCCATGATTTCTCCAGCTAACAAAGGCTGGATTCACTTTCAAAGCCTGTTGGGTGGGAGGACATCAGTATGTTTCTTTCTGGCTGGCATCTGAAGAAAAACAGAGAGGACAGAGGGAGCTGCATTTATTCCCTTTATCTGAAGGAGGGTCACTAAACAGGGCCTTGATGGTTGACTTACAAAGTTAAATGAGCAATTCCTGAAGAAGCACTGCATGAAATGCCCTTCTTGAGAATGTGAACAGCTTTTGTGTTTTATTATCAAAGGATGTGGGTTGCCTTTAAGATTAGTTCACATATATTAAAGGAAATGTAGAATTCTAGAATGAATTAAATGGCAAAGAATATTCAAATTTAAAGAGACACTTCCATTAAGATTTTTTTTCTCACAATATGACCTTCACATATAAACCTGATCACTATAGAAGATCACTCTCCACCCCTCCTTCTGCCAGGACAGGTTTCTGTTACTGTTACATGCAATAAACTGCTCGACTTGAAAAGATTTCCATCACTCGTCAAAGAAAAAGACAACAGATTTTGTTCTGGTTTGCTGAAATGCAAACTATTCCCTTCTTTGGATGAAAATGAAATCTTTTTCTTATTATTTCTTACTGAGGTGAGAGCAGGGCCTTTCTGTCCAGACAGACATGAAAGCCTGCCCACACCAGTGGTGAATTTTTGTTACTTTCTTTTCAGAAAATAGCAGCATTTCATCTTTTTCACATTTCTCCAAGCAAGCAAATTCCAGATTCTGACTGTGCATAAAACCATTCTATATGGAATAAATTCCATCCACTGCACAGCAGCTGAATTAGTTTAGGTAGCATTATGCAGGCTGCAGGATCAAGGGTAATTATTAGGACTCTCCTGTGCTCATAAAGTGCAGTGGCATTATAACTAAATTAATTTTAATCCCAATCCCTTGGCCAAGTATCACAGCAAGAAGTGATGTAGATGCTGCATAACATTATCCAAAGCATAGTTAGGGCTTTGTGCAGGAAAAAAGAAAGCTCAGTGCTTCCAAAATCTAGAGCTCACAGACCTGTTCTGAAAAGGCTCTCTCAACTGTGAGAGAGACACTCTGCTGTGTCTCTCTCTTCTCAGGTTGTGTCATGGGGAAAAGGGAACAAGGGACTTCTTGTTTTAGTAACCTTTTGGGGCAGGATATCTGCCTCGTGTTCTTCTCCTATCAGTGTTCGCAGGGCACTAGTTGGCTGATTTGCTTCAATGGGTACTCCCTTCCCAGCCTGGCTGACAGCTCTGTTTCCTGTTGTTTGCTGAGGGGTGCAGGAGGTGAGCGTAGAGCTTGGCTGACAAGCAGCCCCTTTGGCTGCAGGACCATTCACCTGCTGTCCTCCCCCATGTACCTCAGAACCTGGTTCGGCAATTGGGAGGGCATAGGGAGAACAAAGTCCAGTAGTGCAGCGATAAATAAAAGAAGCAGTAAGCTCACCAGGATAGTGTACGAGAGAGAAACAGACAAGCACTAGGTTGCCCAAATGAGCAGAGAGTAATATTAATTTGCCCTCAGCAAAAGCAAACAAACAAACCAAAGCCACTGATGCAGGCACAAGACGAAGTCACAGAACTCATTTGCTACTTCACTAGAATTGCAGCAGCATAAAATATGGGGCGACAAATCAAGTCATTGCTGTGCTGTGAAGCAAAAAGGCCAATTACATGAACCACCCTCCTGAGAACTTCAGTAGGACCCTGTAGTTATAAATCCTGGCAATATAGCTCAAGTTGCCTCTACAACACAAACGCTGGTAAAGTCAGGTCTTGGCTTCCTCATCAGCATGTTCCATTGTATAATTTAGCAGATTACCCAAGGCAACCATTCAAAACTTTCCAGGACTACGCCTGAAATACAATATTACATAGTCAAGGCATTGCAGTTGACAAGGTCATTAAGAAAATCTAAGTGCTTGCACTAACCACGAATGTGTGCTTTCCACAATCCTCACTTTTTTCAGTAATGTGTCAAGGTTACAGGATCATATTTACAAATGCCTCTTTCAAGGTATATCTAATTCCTGATATTCATGATGCATCAGGGGGCTCAGCCATGCTGCTAGCTCTGCTAGAAGTGTTGCACTAAGTGGGAGTATTTCACCCTTGGGGAAATTAAAAGCCCCCTCAAAGCTCAAAGAAAACCTAAGATGGTAAATGGAGTAGGTGAGACAGAGTAGGAGGGAGGGTGAGTCTGAATAAAATGAGCAGTGGGACTTTACTGAGGCAGTGGTATGAGATGGCAATCGTTCTTCTTCCTTGTAAAATACTAATTCTTTTATCTGTTCCTTTACAACTGTAAAGTATAGCTATCAACACTGATAAACTTTGGGTTTTGGTGCCCCAAAATTTAATTCCAGTGACATCTACTTAAACATTTTTGATATGCATTATGGAGGGTGAAAAAGGAAAACAATATAAATAAGGGAAAACCCAACTAGAATTTTACATTAACACATCTGTTACTGCATATTAAGATCAGTCAGGGACATTTTAAAAATATTAGAAGCAATGCAGGCTAAAACAAAGGAGGAGGTACAGCTTCTAGGAAGTGCTCAGGTTTCATAATTTGATTGTAAAGCATTCTGAAGAAGAAAAACACCAATTACATGAAAAGTCTTATATTGGTGGGATGACTGGAAAACAGATACACTCTGGATTTAAATATAGGTGAAGTCTGAAATATGATTCTCTGGTACTTATCTAGTCTTTACTAATGTGGTAACCAAGTTCTTTACAATCTTTAATGCATTTATTGTCATGACAATGGTGCCAGAAAGGGAGGCTTTCACATGTGGGAAGAATGGAGTGCAAAGAGATTATACAGGGCTTATTCAGGGAACAGGAATTTGGATGCTAGTCTAATACCATGCTAACACCTTAGCCATTGCATCCTCTGTCCTTAGGAAATGTACCCCAGGAGAAAATCTTATCCTCAGAGAGAGTGAAGGGAAAAAACATGCAAAAAAACAAAGGTCAAACTCTATAGTTAAAGAAACACTCCAAAAAGATTTGCACTCTCCTAACAGGAAGCTGGCTGTGTACAATCACTGAAATAATTCTTTTCTTAACTAAAGTATCTAATGATACAGCAACCAAGAAAGCTTTATTCTGCTGAAGCTACTGAAATTTGTTTTGATGTAATGCTCAAAACAATGTTGCCCAAAACTCAGCACATATAAAATACTATCTACTTCTAGTAACTGCTCTGAAAATCTGAAAAATCAACAAACAAACATAAAGAAAAAAACAGAAAAAAAAMCAAGAGGTCAAGCAGCTAGTGAAGTGATAGCAATGCATAGACAGCACAGTCACAGTGGCATGCTCTACAGTGCAGGGAGCAGACGCTCACTTTTCTCGCTAATAACTGACACATCTCTTGTATTGACAGGGACCCATATTATTAGGGCACAGGCAGTCAAGAAGAGAAATACAGAAGAAAAATAATTTTGCATGCATTCAGTAAATATGTATAATGCAACTTCATATTTTATCCTGGAAGTAGAGAATGGAGGAGGAGATAACAGATAAGGGTATTACATTCTTTAGAAGCCAGGAAACCATTTTAGCAGTAAGATCCTTCTCTAGTGGATTAGTCACATGAGCATTTAAGGATGCCACTGTACTACCGAATGAAGTTATGTTTGTAATTTGGTAATACAAGATCATTCTTTGCTGTTTTTCCTTAGGCCACTAGAAATAGTCTTGAGTCCATCTGTGACCTAGAAATGTTGGGTAAGATCCAACTTGGGCAAAAAGGAGAGAATTTATTTCCTGTCCATCTTAACAAGCTGGAGTATGTCATGTCCCATACACAAGGATTTCTACTATGTGCACTACATTAACCATGGCCCAATTAAAAAGAACAGAGGATCACTACACATTTATGTTTCCTTCTCTTTCCTGCCTCCAAGATATCAGAAGTAATTATTACTCTTCCAAATAATCCTGATTTTGCCATGGTCACAGTTTAAAATGGACATCTCTAAATCACTAAAGCCATCCTCGCCTCAGGTGTCTGACCAATGTTTAAATGTCAGGCCCTTCCCATGCAGAGTGAACACTTGGCATTTTGATCTGAGATAATGGTTAAAAGACCCTCTTTGGGGGCAAACAAGAACAAAAATTGATCCCAAAGAAAGGAATGAAACAGCTGAGCTGTTTCACCCCCACCCCTCATCCCTCAAAAGTTCATCAAATTCACGAACACCAAAGGCGGTTATGGAAGGGGGGGATGCGATGGACAGGAGCGGATGGTGCAGGCTTGGCACAGAAGAAGCACAGTCCGACCGGTCGGTGGGGCAGGCTGCTCCCTACCTGAGCCCAGCTCGCTCCCCTCAGCCTCACAGGCCCCGGTGGGACCAGGCGAGGCTCTGAGCTGCGCTTTGGTACCTCACCGCTTTGTCACCTCAGAGCAGCTATTCCCAGGGCTCCTTTCACTGATGGCCAGGCCACTTTGAACCCTGAAAAGAACAGGAATCTCTCAGCAAAAGAGACACACCAGCAGGGGTAGGGAGGAGGAAGGGGCAGCAGACAGAAAACCTTTTGTTTAGTGCCCATTTCATGTGGAGAAGCTGAGGTGAACCGCTTTGAAACGACACGGGACTGTGGAGGAGTCACTGGGTCACAGGAAGCAGGGCTGTCAGCCCTCACTTTGTAAGCGGGTTTCTTTTCTTTTTTAAGAAAGGGGGAAGCAACTCAACTCAACGCGCCGCCCCCCTCTTGCCCCCCACCCCCAACGGCAGCTCCCCCGAGCTAACGGCCGCCCCGGCGGCGCGAGCCGCGGGCGGGGCCGCGGGGGGGAGGGGGCACCGTGTCACGGGTGCTGGCCAATGGAGGCGGCGCTATGCAAATGAGCGGGGTTGTGTGGCGGCGGGGCGGGCGGCACGGCCCTCAGAGGCGGCGAGCGGGCGGTGCGGTGCAGTGCAGCGCAGTGAAGTGAAGTGAAGTGAAGTGAGCTGCGTCGTGCGGCGTTGCGTTGCGTTGCGGGCGTTGGGGCGATGCGCTGGGTGCCGCCGCGCGCCGCCTAGCTCTCCGCGCGCGGCCCCGCGCCCACCGCAGCCATGAAGTACAAGGTAAGGCGGGGCCGCTGCCCCTCTCCGCGGTGATAGGGAGGGGGGTGGCTCTGCCCAAGGGGCCCGGCGCGCTTGGGCAGAGCCGTGAGGGGGCTCCGTGGCAGCCGCAGCCGTGACAGGAGCCTGGCGGGGGCTTGTAGCGGGGGGAAATCGGGGCTTCCCTCAACAGGTGCAACCGTTGGCCAGCCGTTAGCTGGCGGGGGGGGGGGCAACAGGGGGAGGCCGGCAGGGGGTGCCAGCTCTCGCCCGCTCCTGTGTCAGCTCTTAAGACATCAAATCCCAAAGGAGCTGCCCAGCGATATGACGGTGTAAGTGAGGTAGTACGGGAGGTTTTAAGTGGAAAAATAATGAGGCAATAAATGGAGATAAGCTGGAAGAGAACTCTCAGGTGTTTGCACGGCGTTTTGTGTTGAAAGGCTTCTCGCTGCCTGTGGAGCTGTAGGTATCCCCATGATGGCTAGGTTCCCCTCTTATTTACACCAGTGCTGGTAAGGGTATAAATATATCTGCTTGTAGGAAAATGCATTTTTATATGTCATATCCAGCACTGATTTGGGACAGTTATTGCTACTTCTCCCTGTGGTGTAATCATTTCCTTTTCCAAATCTTTATGAATATATTTTGCTATTAAATTACAGTTTTTCAGGGTGGTCTGTTTTGATAGGTTGAGAGCAAAAAAACCCAGCTGTATACTTTAAAATGGACAGTATGCCCCCGTCTCCTGTCTTAAATAAAAGCAGTGATTTAGCTTAACCTTTTACCAGACTTTGTTTCAGAAGACACAAATGTGGAGATTTCCATCGTAATATTACTCAAAAACATCTGGGCAAGGTACTGGATCGCCTACAGGGCATTAGATTACTGTACAGACATACCGTAATCTTCTGTGATTGGAAAAAAAGGGGGAGAGAAGGAAAACTTTACTTTCTCTGCCAAAAATAACTTCAACATCAATAAAAAGGTGATTTAGAAATGTCACATACATTACATACACTTACTTAGAGACTAACTTGCTTTGGAAGCAAAGTCCATCTTTTTATTAAATTTAGGCAGTATGTAGTGTAAAAGAGCCCTGATTTTGTGGTGTTGAGCAAGGCTTACAAACCTGTGTAGAATGGGATGTCTGAGTGCTACTTAGACAAATATATACTTTTTCTCATTCTTTTCTCTGTATCTCTGAGCTTGGCCCAAGCTTTCAGAAACTCTCTTTCCCAAACTTTGGGAAAACTTGGAGTTGGTTTTCAAGGCTGCTGCCAGTTTCACCATCTCATGATGAGTAAAAGTGACCAAGAAAAGGGAAATTGTGTAAGATACAGATAAAGATACTCAGTGACCTGGGAAATTTTGATCTGGATCTGCTAGCTTTTTTTTTTTTTTTTCCTTCTTTTTTTAATAACTGCCTGATTAGAAGTCTGTGATCAAATTCATCATCTGTCCCTTTCCACTCCCCCTTCAGATTACTTCAGGCAGACGTGACACTAGTTTAGGAAAGCTGTGCTTCTTACCAGAAAATATCAGGCAGTTGGGAGTAAAAGAGCAGAAAGTATCATTTTTAGTCCAGAGCTCATTAAATGCTTTCCAACTGCCCGTGACTAAGCGACACTTGTGTCTCAGTGGCAAAATAAATGGTCCTGCATAGTTCTACAGCTCCCTGATTTTTTTTTTTGTCACCATCCATCCTTTCTGTGCTGTGAGGGGATCATACTTCATATGTGGCCACAAGGCACTGCAAAAGTAGGAATTGATAAAGTAGCTGTCTCAACAGGGGAAGTCTTCCCTGCTCTCTAATGTTTCCTTTGCCCTGTTTGATTGGAATGAGCACTTTGGTTCAGGGAGGTGATTATGTAATTCTAGATGGAGCGAGCTAGACAAAGAAAGAGCAAGCCATAAAAAATGAAGACAGAGTTTTTGGCCTCAAAAACCTTCTTGTCTGACTAGGGTGTTTACTTTCCATGGGAAATGTGAAGTAGTTACTTATACTGTTTAACTAGGACGAACATCCTTAGATCTATTTCTTATCCCTGGAGTAACATATAATGAAAATACCTGCTCATTCAGCCTCTGCTGTTTTCTTTCTATAAGAGAACAAACTCCTATACTTTTTATTGTATGCAGAAAATGAAGGAACAGAGTGTACTAGTGTCTTGCCTGGGAAAATACCATCACTTCAGAGGTGGCTTGGCTTCCAAGTGTAGAGTTGTCTGCTTAACTATTCCTGGTATTTTCCAGGTGGTATTATTTTGGGGCCTTTCATTCTTTACTTCATTGTGACAGTCCATAAGATAAGGCCTCATTTAATGAAATGATTGAGATGCTCATTATAGTCCAAGGAGAGTATTAACAGTTGGATATAACAGGAACTGTTCTGAGGCCCTGAGTATATCTCTCCGTCACTCCTGACTTTACTTTCAATGTGACTGAACACAAGGTCATTGCTGGTCTGGAGTTCCTTTCTGCTACTAAGTCTATATGTTCTTCCTCTTTTCACTCAAACCTTTTGAAAATTTGTTCTCTCTCCTTATTCTTCTTTGACATAAATTTCTTTAATTCTTCATCCCATATTTTAAACGTTCTTCTAACATAAGACTCAAGCCCTATCCCGTGAAAGCCAGTGGGACAATCTGTATGGATTTCTGCAAGTTTATAATTTTACCTTATATCTGTCTCTACACTTTTGTGTCTCTGTCTTTTGCTCACTGTGCCTGATTCAGTGAAGATGTGACTGTTTAAACCAAGAACAAATTTGACCCCAGGTTAAATCCTATTCTACCATTCATGCACTAATTGAATACTGGAAAATACAAAAGTTAGAATAACTGAGCCATAGGAAGCTGGGAAATGTTAAGCATAAAAAATACATAGGTGTTGGCTGTGAATATTTCTTAGTCTTACTTGTTTGAAAGTTACTTTCAGAAACTAATTCCTGTAGGGTGCAGTTGTATTATGGCAACACTCCAGTTCCCATTGTGTCCTCATAGGATGCCATTCTACTGTTCTGGATTTCAGAAGGTAAAATCAACCATTTCTGAAAACAAACCCAGAGTAAGATTCCAAGGATGAAGCAGCTACAGCTGAAATGTACCACGGTATGAATAGAAATGTCAGTGGGATTAGCATGATCAAACAAGAACATGGATGAGAGAGGATCTCTGGTCAATGATTCCCATCCCCTTCTATCTCAGACAACAAAAGTGTGACACAACAAAAAGGGAGGGGGCACTATCATAACAAGGGTTTTGTGGTTTGTTGGCTGTTCACAAGCAAGATGAAAAAGACGACAGAAGGAGAAAGGGGGACTTATCTTTTTACTAAAAGATGCAAACAGTTGGTGAAAGAGAAGAGAAAAAGGACAACTGCACTCCTTACCTCATTTAAGCCAAAAGGAATGACGGAGATGTAAAATAGGAGGTCTTGATGATCTATTTTTAGATAATTTGTTGGGCAAGGAAGAAACCTAAGTAAATAGGGTTTGAAATGCCTGCCATTTGTGCTAAGGCACAGTGCTGTAATATATAGACTTGATTACAATGCCTGCATGCCAAGACAAACAAAATAGTGTCACTGGGAAGAAATACTATATTCCCGACCAGAAATGCTTGTGAAAAGCTGCTTGTAACCCTGGCAATGAAAGACTTCAAGTATTGGGCCGTGTAAAGGGAAAAGAACTGCCTGTACTTTACCGACCAAATCCTTTCTCTTTTGTTTATTCCTCACACTCCTCTTTGTCAACCTGTGATTGTTGAGATACTAAAAAGGAAAACAATCAAACCTAAAAGTAAATAGGAACAGTAAAACCTTGTAAAAGATAGCATTAGAGAAACAAACCAGCGAAGTGAGAACTGCCCTAGTTTGTGCTGTCTTTGTTACAGTCATGAATTTACAATGGAAGTTTCATGATTTTTCTCTCTTCTGTGCTATGGAGGGAGATGGCAGGAGTCTAGCAGGGTCAGGCCTAATGACAATTATCAGGGGCAGTACTAGTGAGATGTAAAGGTAGGATTGGCTCCTTCACAAAGCTTGGAGGGCCACTGTCATTTTCAGACTCCTGCCGTTCCCTGCTGTGGCCTCTGCCCCCCAGTAGATGCACGTACCACTCATACACCTTCAGTTTTGCATAAAGTATATATTTATATACCTAACAGAGATATTTCCCCTCAACACCTCCGGGTTTTTGAGCAATTGTCGTGATAGAATTTATTAGCCCTCCTAAAGACTTTGCAAGATAGCAGAGTGCTATTAGTTCCATTTTACAAATGGGGATGCTAAGGCCTAGAGATGCTACAGAAGACTCCTCTCAGAGGAAGGAGAGGAGCCATGACAAAGCATTGTAGCTAACAGCATGCAACTTTTTGCATGATTTTTAAACTTCTGTTTTTTTATGCTCACGAGTAACGTAGATATCTCTGTCCACTAGTACCTAGTATAAGATGGGGAAGCAGAGCTGGCACATGAGCAATCTTCCGTATATTTTTGATACTTCTGTTTCGATTTGACCCCAGGAAGTGCTAGAGACATAGGATGGTTATAATCTATGGGTTTTACTTACACTTTTGAGATCCTGCTAAAGATTGCAGTCACATTAGACTATTATTTTGTCTTGAGGCACCTTGACCCACTGTTAATCATTCCAAACAGTGCCATACTATCAAAAGACTGATCAGAGGGCACTATCAGATCAGAGTGCAGCAGAACTGCCTAATAGACTGTTTATGGAAACATGTTCTGAAAAGGAAAGATTAAAGTGCAGGAGGACAGAGTTCTGCAACCCTTTTAAGCCAATGACCACCATTTTGCAGAAGACAGGCTAGCCCTTTGGGAGAAATTTCGTGGATTGTTATTGTGGAATGATTAACAACTGTTGGACCACAATTTTTAAGATGATGTACAAAAATGGCTGAACATTCCCTTATTGTTTCTATTCTGTCCCCCTTTGGTACTTGCAGATAATGAAATGCATGTGGCATATGTATACATTTTTATATGTATATATATTTATTTATTTATATAAAAATGCGTACATGCATGTGGGGGAAATTTAATGGATCACCTTTGGAATCTTATGTTCATAATCATGGTAACAATCACGGTTAGCAAAGGTTATCCTTGGACTGATATCTTATCACCGAACATTGAACTCCTACATGTGCTGGCTCAGGAGAAATTTATATTACTGAATTGCCTGTGGTCAACTGCAACATTACAAATTCCAGAGTTACTGCAGTAAAGCCAGGTGTGACTAGTGACCTAGATAGGTAAAAGTTGAACAAACGTGGAATTTCTGCTTAGTCATGCACACCTCCGCATTCCACTCCTGGAATAGGTGCACCTATTGACCACTGTGGCCAGCTTTAGAAATAGTAGGAGACGAGAATTCTGTTTTTCTTCTTGCAAAGAGCTGGCACTCCTGGTAGTGCACAGAAGTGCAAGAAAGGAGGACATTCCCTCAGTATCTGCAAAGGGCAAACAGCCTTGTGTCTCTGTGCATACACAAAGTAGAAAAACATGACATTGTCATATTTTATTATCAAAGATGTTAGGAGCATGGGAATGAATTCTGCATATAATAGATGGACCAAGGTCACTCAGGGGCCTAGCTAAAGTTTTTGTTTTGTTTAGTTTCTTTAGATTCGTTTATTACAGATATTTAGACACTTAAGTCTCAATGATACCAGTAGGAGTTWGGCACCTGCCTGTCTCTAAGATCTACAGTTTAATTTCATTTAAGTGACGTAAGCACTTCAGAGGAGCATATACAGGTATCTAGCTTAGCTGTAACAATGGTGGAGAACCCATATCGTCTTCAGCTGTTCCCATTTCTGACTGCACTTGATGGAAAGAAGTAACTGAACTCCTTAAGACTGAAGTCCGTATACAGCTCTAAGAGCCCATGTTCAGTGAGATTTGGAATCATAAATGTGCAAGTCACTTTTGAAGATGCTTCTTTATGTAATACGTGCCCTCTGAGCATCTATGCAAGTGATGAATATTTTTCTGTTACAACTGTACTCTCCTTTGACTGCCCAAAGAACAGTCTTCTGGAACTGTACTGCAAAACAAATGCCATATATATTCTTAAATCAGGCTACTGTCAAGTAGAGCTGCRTTTAGAGGCATTCCTTGCTATCTATAAATAGCTGCAACTCTTAGCATCAGTGAAGCTGGGTCAGCTTATAAGCTATAGCAGTGATAAGTACTACTCTTGAATTTTACTGCCTGTCTATCCCAGGCTACACTTGGAAAGTGACCTTTTTCTTTTGCCTGTTGGTCTAGACATTACAGTAGTGGAAACTGTCTTAATTTTAAGGAGTTCATTTTTCCACAGCAGATTTGGATGTAGCTTGTGTTTGATGAGAAACAGGACTGCTAAAGTTATAGCTTGCCGTTCTAGAAACACAAGCGCATAGCGTGACAAAAATTATATATTTTTTTTTCTCTGTAGGGATGAAGTCTATTCTTGCCTTTCTGTTTTTTGTGTTTGTTTTTAAAGACACTTTATTCATAGTCAGGCTGTATTAGCCTGCGTGGAAAGGAAGAGAAATAAGAATGGGTTTACTCTACAGGAATGCAGTCAGCGCATCAGAGGCCAGTTCTTTGACAGGCCTCATTTACAGAAAGGTTGAGAATTTTATCAGGAACAACTCTGTGAATCATTTGGCAACAATCTTGGAAAGTGCTGGAGCATTCTAGGAGTAAATCTCCCTTTCTCCAATGAATGTCTGGCTCACTTGAGGGCAGGGGGAGGAAAGTGCAGACCATGAAAATTCAGTGATTCTCTTTAAAGTTTTTTTTTTTTTTTTTTAATCCAAAAACTTTAAGTACAAAACAACTAGAAGTGTACACTGCCTGTTTGACATGCAGTTTGCATAGGTGGATTCATGTGAATGCCCTTTTCCTAGGGACTCTACATCCAGTTAAAACAGGATAATCAGCCATTTTTTACCATTATAGAAGGGCCTAGGTTATGAGCAGATAATCTTTTCTTTTTCCCCTCTCCCTGTTTGTACTGCTTTCTCTTATTTGCAGCCCAGAAACTACACAAAACAATCTCTCACACAGTCAAGAAAGTAAAGTTTCATTTCCATTTCATAATAAGCATCGAACTACAACTGATTTAAGAAAACAAACAAACAAGCAAAAAACCCCRCCTCCCCCAACCCTTTCCTAGAAAATGTCAGCTTGTCAAAATCAAGATGTTCTGGGAGGGTTGTTGACTTTTGTTGGCCAGTGCCCAGTGGTATGGAGAGGACCCTGACCGGACCTGGCAAACTGAATCTACCAGCCAGGCTGGTCTCCACTGCAGGCTTGTCTGATTCCTAGGCAGCCTGCTTCCTGTCACACCACCAGCCTGCTGGGAAGCTGGCAGGAGCCTGGGAACATCAGTTCCCAAGCTCATTTTCTCAGCAACCTGGATTCTCAGGCTTTCCCAAGTAACAGCTGCTGGGTAGTGTCTCAGACAGCTGACACCAAAGTCACAGAGAGGAGAATTTTTGGAGAGAGAGGGGAGGAAATGCATGTCCCAATTCAACTAAGCTTTAGATTTAAAAAATATATGTGTGTGTATACACACACACACATACATGTGCGTACACACACAAACACACATATATATATATATACACTTCCCAAAGCTGAAAACATCAGACAGAAATAAATTGGTGGTAGATACAGAAGTTTTATCTCTACACAGCTACAGTTTCTTGACAACTGATTTGTGATTGTTTCCCTGAAGAGTTGTATAGGTAAGGGTTAAATCTGGGAGAAGGGTGTTCTTTTAAGGAAAGTTTTTCTGGGAGAAGACTTTTCACAAATGCCAGAAAATGGAAAATTGAGAACTCAAAACACACGGTCCAGGATTCTTTCTTTCCATCCTTCCATTTTTTTCCTTCTGCTCTGCTCCTTCAATTCTTAAGCATTCAACATCCAATCTCCTTTCATTAGGTTTTTAATTGCTTGCCCGAGGGAAAGAGGTTAGGTTTTACACATGCTTTTTGATTTTGATGTACCGTGGTTTAATCACAATGAGATCATATTTACTCTAGGRCTATTGTTTGCATGCTTTTTTTTCCTTTTTTCCCCCCGTTGATGTCACAGAAAGCACACAGCCCTCAGACAGATTTGAAAAGGCCTTTTAAAGTCATGGAACTAGATCACACCCTTCCTTGGGTGGGGGGAAAGGAAACTGGTTAGGAGGGTAACATATATACAGAAAACTTTGAGAGTTAGGTGTGGTGGAATTTCCCAAAATATTGATACTTCTTGAAGGTGCAGGGCATGTGGTTTGCCTTCCCAGAAAGARCAGGAAAAAAATGTTATTTCAGCACTCCTGTAAAACCCCCAAAACTCATGGGACAGGGAACTAAGATCAAGATATGTGATTAATAGGTCACTGTTCTGCTTCACTCTAAGTTTTACCATCACTGACCATATATGCCTTTTATGATATCTCCAAAACAGGGTGGGTGGTCTGACAACGCAGAAGCAGAGCACATTAATCTCGCAGGCGTTCCCCTGATGCTAAGAGAAAGAGCATTACCTCAGATATGCCCCTTTCTAGCCCAGCTATGACCTGTTGAGTCTCACTGCACAGAATGCAAACAGAAGGTTGCTATGTGGCAAAAAGGGAGTTGCCACTTTGGTTAAGTGGATCCCCCTACATGCTCACCAACCACCTCAGAGGCTTTATGTGATTCAGATGACATTTGTGGTACAATCATCCTTCTCTGCATCAAAAATCAGAGGGGTAAATCAATTCATTTTATGTTTATGTTCATGTTTAATATGTGGCCTAAAACTTACATTTCGATGATTATCTTTGTAATGCCCAGGAAAGCAGAGTACCCCAACCACCACCACCTCAACTCCCCTCCAACTACAATAATGTAAGAATTGCCAAAACAAAAAATCAAAGCACAACCAGAAAGAGACAAAAGAGTACCATACAAACAAACAACCCCCCTAGCCTGCTGTCCTCTTAGGCAGTATAAAGTTATCATTCTATTGCTCTTAATATATACTGGCAGTATATTCTGAGCCAGAAAACGTTTGCTCTGTTTTCAACTCTCTTGTCCAGTTTAAAATGTCAGGCACAACAATAAGCTGATGTACCAAGTGCAGAACAATGAGGTATTTTATTCACACAGGCCAAAGCTTCAATTAGCATTTCTTGCTCTAATTTTCATTTTTGCRTTTTCTCTTTCTACTTTCTCCCTCTCTTTCATCACTAGGAAGCTGCCCTTATTATGCATAATTCCTTCTTTTGGATTCATGTGTTTGGATTCCTTCCTGAGTTGCTGGTTCGCTACTGAGCCTCAGTTCTTCAGCATTCGGTGCTAAGTGCCTGTAAAAAAACTGGACATGTGAATGTCTCTTCTTTGCTTAAAATGGAACAGCTATGCTGGAACAAAAATGATTCTCAGAACTGAGCGTCCTTGCTTCCTCACATGTTCAGATTAACTTTGAATCCCAGTCTTGCATGACCTGATGGATCACATCAGCATCTTGAGCAGAAGTGTGAAATGCCTCAGCACTAGCTGATCTGCTAGCTGAGTGCCTGCTGCCCCTGCTGGGGACCTGCAAAAACTGGCAGTGACTATATCTGAAGCATGCTGATAAGAAGAGTTAAGATGTTAATGGTAACACACAGGCAACCATAATGCCCTACTTCAGCTTACCCCAATATGAACCAGTAAGGAGGGCACATTCCCATTTTTCATCCTGCTTTCTGCATAACTGATCACATTGCAAAAAAGCAGCCCAGAATGGACTTTGAAATTCAGGCCCCTCAGGCCAGACAGAGGGGCTGAGCCAGCTCAGTGGAACACTGAAATAATACACTTGCCTTTCTCCTCTGCAGACCAAAGATTTTCCACATCACATAAGCTCCAGACAGCTTGGCATACTTTAGCATGACTGGCAGCCTCTGTTCCAGAGATGCACAGGACCAGACTGCAAGGATACTTAGAGTAGAAGACCTGTCCTTATTAGGGCTTTGCTCAAGCTGTTACCTTGCAGCTCCCTCTCATTAACTGTAAAGACAACCTTCCAAATCTGTGTATGGAAAAGTGCCTTAATTTCCAGCCAGCAGGACTCCTAATTAGTTTGGCTAGTAACACTTTACCAGAGGGGGAAAAAAAAAAAAAAAAGAAAGAAAGTCTGCCTTAAAGCAGAACAACTTTTTTGGTGAAAGCTGGGAAGGGAGAGCCTAAAAGTGGAACTGTGGGCCTGCACTGCAGGTCTGACCTGTAAGAATCAACTGAAACATCGCTGTGCAGAGTAGCTGCACCCAGGCTGCCTCTTTTATCATTGGCTCTGAGCCAAGGAAGCTCACATTTCCCAGAGCCGGTGGACAGACCTGCAGTTGAACTGGATGCTAAGGGCCTTTCAAAGCCCTTCCACCTGCCCTGCCGAAGCTGTGGTAGCCCCACCACCCCACTAGTGCAGGGAACTCTCTCACACCTGTTTGATAATACATCCTCCTTCCTCAACGTAGCTATTGACTTAAGATAAAAAATAAGTACCCGCACACAGGTTGTTGCTGGCAGTCTGCTGTTACAGGTCTGCACATGTACATGGACTGTTACTGTCGAGCAGCAAGGGTCTGTTTTCCAGTCCATTCCCCATGTATGTGCACTCAGGGATGTGTCTAAGAACATGTCAGTGTAGCTTTGTATGTATGCTTGCTGTTCACACTGCCCTCTTCCAGGTTTGGGAGGACGAGCAGGGGACATTTTCCAAGGCTGAATGTCTTACTCTGTGACTTCTGTCAACTTGTATTAAATAACCTGAATGAAAAGCTGCTTACTATAGATAGACCTTTTACCTACCATGCCTCAATAGTTTCTTTCCTTGCAAACGCAGCACAATAGATTCTTTATTTCAGAGGCAGTGACAGAAACAAAAGGAGATGGGAGCTAAAAAGCACTGATGTTCAACTGTCCAATAACTCTCACACTGAAGCTCTTCTGTAGGAAGGCACGATAGAGCATGAACTTCCCTCTCTTTCACCAATACTGCTTGTAGTCAAACTTTTTCTCAGGATAAAATTCAGTCTTTACTGGATTTCCAAATTGGTTCTTCATTCTTAAAGGCAAATTATTACCAATAGGCCTGCCACAACCACACCTAACTAATATACATAAATGCTGAAGCTTACTTTGGAATAGTAGTGATTTAAAGAGACCTAAAGCAGAAACAAGAGATAATGAAAACCAAAGGGAGACAAGGGAATCTGCATAAATGTTATGTGATGGATAATTAAAAGTCATCCGACCAAACTGAAGCTATTGGTTGTACATAGACACTCCTTTGGGGAGGGAGCCCCCCCCCCCTTTCCTTCCTTTGTTCCTTTTTTCCTTCCTTTTCCTGAAGCTGGCTAAACATAGAAGTGGAGCTGTTTGGTGTTTGAAGAAACAGTTTGTCCAATAGTAGAAATAAAGAGTTCCACCCTTTTACACTTAAGAAAAAAAGTAATTTTTCTGCTACTGTTTTCACATAACCTCCTCACATAGGAAGCATATTAAAAAAGACAAAACAAAATAGAAAAAAAAAACCCACAAGCCAGACTCAGAGTAGGCTTCAGTATACAGAAGCCTGGCTGCTCTGGAACATTCTCATATTGCTCCGCTGATGGAAGAGACTGAAATTCTTTGAGCTCATGGTTGGTTGAACCTTTTCCTGGAGCGTTCATTCATTGCAAAGCTGGCTAAGGAGTCTAGTCGACAGCCCTGCACTAGGGGTTTGGCACCGCAGTGCTTAGCGCTTAAAGAGTCCATTGTATTTAATCTCATAGCGTGTCATTTATTATTCCTCTGTTTGCTTCCATGGCTGTGTGCACCTCACACACTCTTGTTACCCACGTCACGGGATGCGTTTACTCCAGCAGAAAGCGTAGATCTTTCCACCACTCTCTTTAATTCTTGCCTCTTCTCCCTTCTGCCACTCAGCCTCATCAGCAGCCTTTTTGTCCTTCAAACCACTAATAACGGCATTCTGTCAGTTCTCTTCCCTTAGAGGAAGACCGACCAAAACAGGTCATATTCTTCAAAGTATTTTCGTGCTTCTTTATTCAGCGGTAGGCATGTAAGTCATCAGTTTCAGCAGACTAAGGATAGAGAAGACACTTTCAACTGTTCCATTATAGTTTTAATTCTGTCTTTATGCATCTGAAATCTGGCCCTGTATCTCTGCAGCATATGAGAAGAAAAATGGCCTGCAGAATCTTATTTTTTGCTTAAGGATCTGCAAGTAGAACACAGCTTTCAGGGCAGCAGAACTTGCCCTCAGTCAGGTTTTACTAGGGGACACATCCTGGACTCAAAAGAGATAAAAATCTAAGGACCGCAGAGAATAGAGATTGCTCCTTTCTGGGGCTTATCTAATAGACTTAAACTGGCATTAAAAAAATATATATATATATCAGATAGAAGTTACAAATCCGAGGTTCAGTTTTCTTTCAAGTGCTCTCTATGCTTTACTTTTGTCTCAACCGATGTGGGAATTTGGGACAACAGGCACTGTAATCTGCATTTAATGTAGAGAGCATCCATTTCAATTTAGTTTTTAGACAGAACTTCTGACACAAGGCATCAACGCAGTCTGCTGAGCCGTTTCCTGCAACATGTTTCAGCTAAAATCCCCAGGCAGTAGCTGCTAGGGTCAGGTTGTCTTTCACTTTGGCCTGTTGATGACTGTGATAGCACTTCTTTAACAGAGGTTTTTCAGTGATTTTACAGAAGCTGCTTCCTACTGCACTCAACAAATCCAAGGTTAAGAGGAGTTTAAGCTTCTTGAGAACAAACACTTTCTGTTTTGCCTGTACAGAGTATTAACACAGTGGGGGCCAGACCCTGGCTTAAACTTCCAAATATGACAGTATTACTAGCAAGGTTTGAGGATAAAAAACTCTGAACTGAATCTTTCCACCCAATGATGAGTTTTAGAGCAGCACTCACTAGTTGAAGTATGGCTGCTGTACTGCTGTAACATAGCAGGCTCAGAAGAATGCACCTATATATAGACCACAGCTACTTTCAGCTTTTGAGGAGAGCACAGCTGCTCTTATCAGGCATTTAATGCAATAATCAGCCTGGACCAAAGGAGAACAATAGAAACCTCCATCCTTAATCTTATTAAAAGAAGGAAGTAACTGCCAGCACGTTCATTTTATGAAGCACAGCTGGTTTCCATGGAGAACCCAAATTTGTCCCTACTCGAGGATCAGATAAATTCTCCCCTGCCATTTCATAACTTCAACTTGCAGTTCCTAGTCTGCCACCCTCCTTTTTTCACACGTTGTATTAGAAATATAAAGGGACTTTTGTGCAACTTCCCAGTTGCCAAAACAAGCTCCAAGACAAGTTTCTCATTAGCCCTTTCTCTAGTGCCAGTTTTCTTATTTGTTTAGGAAATAGCTAAGTTTTTTTAGCACTTAGTCATACAAAAGGTCACTGCTGTGCTTTTGCCTTTGCACATCAGATGTTAGTGCTTATTCAGTGCTTGCTTCACAAACATATATGAGTGACAGATTTATGCCTCTAAGAGCAAGTCAGAATTAAATTCAGATAATCCAGCCCTGTCTCTGAGCTGATGAGACCAGTGAGAAGACAGTTGTGAGATGTGAACTATGATACCCACAGCAGCTGAAGGTTATTCAAATCTGCCAGATCAATCTAGATAAAATCCACAAGTATTGAGGGGTGTCTCGCATCAGGACTTCTTTCTGTGTGTGGAAAAGTAGAAACTACCATCTTGGTCACCCCAGCAGGTTAAATGTAGCTCTGTGGTTCTTAAAAGCTTTGCTTATGAGCTTCTGTGGTGACTATTTCATTTTTCCCTGAGACCAAATATGCTAACTAATGAAAGCAGCTGTGACACTGTTTCTGAAGCTTATACTAAGAAATGCTGTGAAGGAAGAACGGAGTCAGGGGAACAGTCAAAACATAAAAGACTTGCATAGCATGAACGGTACCTATGCTATTGCAAGTAAGCAACAGGATTAATATTTTTTGTTCCAATGCCTGTGGAGGAATATTTCAGTTGCTCCATCAGTGACTGATGCTGGTGGCACGGCTATGAGCCATTTGAAAGGCCTTGGGGAGATTGCTGTGAAATGAGTGGCAACCAATTAGTATAATTCACATGCTGGTGCCCGAGTTAACACAGAGAACAAGGGTCTGAAACTATTCTCAGCAAAAAAGCTCTTGAAGCACATCCAGAAAGTATTAACATGCT
>NW_020448442.1:306413-315851 GCF_003343035.1 Apteryx rowi | reverse complement strand
AGCAACTGGAAAAAAAAAATTCACATGGGAACTTTTATCTGCTCTAATTCAAGCACCATTCCAGGCTTTGTTCTGAGATTTGCTTTGCCGTAGAAGCTAATCAGGCTTTTCAAATACCTTAAATTACTGAGTATAAAAGAATAAGTATTTATCATTTATATAGCCTGTACATTTTGTGGGGTCCCCGTAATCTTCCTCCTCCTTTAAACAACACCCTCTGCAACGGCCTTGTTTAAACAGTCAGTTAAAGAACCTGAGCTAGGCATGTTGGTAGATTTCCCTGTGAAAACCATATTAGAAAGACATTAGATTAACTTGAATATCCAGACTAGACAGGAGCTTTTCTTTTCTGAGCTTCTTGGTCTCAGCTAAGCAGCAAAGTCAACAAAGTGACAGTACAGATGTAACATCTTAGAAGCGACCACTGTGGTTTTAACCATGCTAAAGAACAGCCTTACAATTCTGTCAAGGCATGGACAAAACTGCTCCTTGCTCTACCTTTATTCACATTTCTTAGCATTGTTGACTGATAAACAAAGTAGACATACAACAGAGAGAAATGTGGGGCCCAGTGCTGCTGTTTGCATGGGAGCTCAAAATGGTAGCTCTGCTTTTCCACGCCAAAGCTTAATTTATACTGACCTCACTAATGATGATGGTGAAAGACAAAAGCAATGTTTCTCATACATTTGAAAGCTGATCCCCCCATTCAGAGAAAAGAAAACTGATCTCATGCACCCTGTTTCAACCCCACATGTCTTGGGAAAAGCATATTCATCTCCCTTTTATGTGACATTTGAGAACCACATCTCTTGAGGACATCTCCATCCACCAGTCAGCCCTTCATACAACCTCCTGGCTGTATATTACGCTTAAATTTTGAACTGAGCAAGGCCAAATGGAAGTCAGCTCTCTTGATGAGCACAGAGATGATGGGGAAATATCAGTGTTTGTCTGTGGGAAAAGATAAAAGAAGCAGGGGCTAAAAAATGTTTTGATATGTCCAAGAGGGAGAATAAATACAACTGATAAAAACCACTAAACAGTACTTGACACTATCCCTTTAACAGAAGAAAGATAAACCTGAAAGGCAGCTGCAGCAAGACATGTCCCATCTCATGGTGGATTAGCACCATGTCAGTTTGGATGCTGCATCCAAATCCTTTAGAACACTCCAGCTACAGGGCTCCTTATATTATTCCAAGTGCTTACAGTTAGTTTATAACTGTCCCCACTGACTGCCTTCACTGAAAAGCAGGCAGGCACGGAGCAGTTGTTGCCAATGCGTTTGGAAACATCACCAGAGCCAAGAAATGAAATGTTCAGGGCCTTTGTGAGGGGTCCAAGAATGTCAGTACATACGCCTGCCTGCTTTCCACTGAATACCTGTCTTGGCAGATTATTCAGGACTAGATGTGCCAGAGAGGCCTGCAGAGAGAAAAAGGAAGGGAGCTGAATCAGTCTGTGAAAGGAGACGACATGTTTTTAGGAGAACATTTGTATCTCACTGACCACAATTTTATATGGACTCAGGGTTGGCTTAAAACCACCTAGCAGAGGTACTGCTGGTGTAGTGGTGTAGCCACACCAGAACAGAGCTCAGTACAGACTGCAAAGTCTGCCTGAAGCACTAGGCAAATACGTGAGAATAGGCCTGTTACTGTGCTGCTTGCAATAATCAAGCAAGATTGTTTAAGTGTGGTTTTATGGATGTTGACATAGACCACAGCCACTCCTTGGCTGCCCTTAAGTCCCTCCCAGGTTATGTATGGATGTGCTCTATAGTAATGTTTGGTACCTAAAGTCTTATGCTCTTTGACATATGTCAGACCCATATAGCTTCTCCCATGACAAAGCCATGACTCCAGCTGGGGTCACTGGGCACTTCTCTTCAAGGTATTTCTACAGAAAGCAGGACTCTGAGAAACCTTGTTCTTTTTTTCCCTGCYCCTCCCCCCCCTTTTTTTAAATGGGGGGGAGGAGGAGGCACTTTTTACCTGTTAAGGTGGAGCTACATCGTGTTCTGCCACCAAGGAAGTTTACAAAAAAAATGAGAATGAGCAGAGCCAGATAATAGTTCAGAAACAGAGACATTCTGTCATTTTGTATTTTAGGCCAGTGTTTCTCAACATGTGGTCCACAGACCCCTGACCACTTTCAAGGAGCCTGCAGGTGGCAGCCAAGAAAAGCCAGCCTGCTGTCATTATACTAATGGGATCTGCACCTCCACTGAAAAGTCTTTTGGGAGCCTGCAAATTGAAAATGGTTGGAAGCAACTGCTCTGAATTATGTCCCTAATAGTCTTGTTCAAGTTTCATTTCAAATATCAGCGAGCTAATGTTAGCAATATGCAGAGCAAAGAGAATAGTTATGGGGAAATCAAGGTCAGGAGATGAAATTGCAAGCCCCAAGTAACAAGAAGAAATCTCTCAGAGACAAGAGCAGAACTTTCCTGACCCCCTGTCTATTCAGGCAAATGGACCTTATAAAGAGCTTCCATTTGACCTAGTTTTACTGGAAAAGGTCTTGTTAGCAATGTCGCTAATGTATCTTTTGTCTCTGATTTAGTTAAAAAATTTAACTAGTTTGTTCATTTGTATTTCTTCCCCTTCTCTTTCTCCACAGAATCTTATGGCAAGAGCCCTGTACGATAATGTCCCTGAATGCGCAGAAGAGTTGGCCTTCCGCAAAGGAGACATTTTGATGGTGATAGAACAGAACACCAAAGGTCTTGAAGGATGGTGGCTCTGCTCCTTGCACGGCCGGCAAGGCATCGTTCCAGGCAACCGTGTGAAACTTCTGATAGGCCCAGTGGTACAGGACAGTCCTTCTGGTCAGGATATGTCCAATTCAGGACTGACACATCAATCCTTCAACCAACAGAAAATCTATCAAGTGCCAAGTTCACATGCCTCTGCACGCGACCCCATCTATCAGGTGCCACCTTCCCATCTGAATCAGGGAATCTACCAGATACCCACTAGTCATGGTCTAGTGGGGCAAGATATTTACCAAGTGCCACCCTCCATGCAGAGAAGCATTGATGGTCCACCTCTGGCTAACAAGGTGCGTACATTTATTTTCATGTCATAGCTCCAAAGCAGGTCACTTGTGCTAACTGCCAGTAAAGTGGTTAATGGCTAGCGATAGTCTGTGGACTTAAGAATGACGATGTAGGAAGGATAAAATGTACGCCAAACTTTCACTTGCAGAGCTACTTATCCACTCTCTGCTTGTGTATTTATTGCTGAGGGAGGAGAAGAAAGGCTTAGTGTTTAATGGATTGCTTAATTCATAAAGATACATCTTTTGGGGTGGTGCTACTGCAGGCACTAAAGGTGAGGGATGTTAGTGATCTTGTGTCCTCACAGGCTCCCCAGGGAGGCTGAAGCACATCTGGCCTATGGCACCCTTGTGTTATATATTCAGAAAAGAGCTGCCGTAGTGAGATTAACTCCCCCACAAGTTAATAAGCAGTTACATCAGCTGCTCAAGTAATTTTTGTTTAATTAAAAATGATGTACCACTTTGTTGGAGAAGTCCCAACAGGTCTAAATCACAAAGAGAAAGGGATGTTGGATGGAACAAGGGGTACAAGGTATTTGGAAGAGTGAGAGAGCATCAGAGCGATGATAATGAGGGATGTTTAATACAGAACCTAAGGCTGATAAGAGGGCAGCTGATGTTTATCTTCAGCTAAATGCAGCTTTCTTGACTGAAAGCAGGAGCTGCAACAGCTACATGATGCAGCTATTGGTGCAGCAGCCAAGAGCTCCTAAGCCTCCAGTGAAAGGAAGGTTGCATTGTGTAGGTCCCCTCTCATTCCTATTGCCCAGCTCAGGTCCTCCCCATAACCATCCTCACCAAACATTTTTCACCACTCCCTCCACTTACCTTAGCGGGGAAACCCTGTGCAGATAGCAGCAAGGCTTGATGGCAGAAAGGGATTGGGGAAGGTGCCAGAGAGAGGAAGGGAGTTCTCCTGGCCTTCCAGACCCATTATTATTGTCAATCCAAAAAGAAATTGCCCCACGGTCCCTCCCTTCCCAGCTCAGCAGCTCCTCCAGCTATTAGTACCTTCCCTACCTTTAGAGCTTATGGCATAGCATTTATATCAGAGTTATGTGAACAGATTGTATCTATCAGGAAGTTCCTGACTGGTTTAAACTTTCCTCTCCCAATTTATGTTGGCAAGACAGTCAGTTTGGGGTTTTGTTTTGTTTTTTTCATTACTCAGCCTTTTTCATCTCAGGCCTTTGGAAAACTTCTTCTAATGCTTTTAATTCTTTATTATAATTTCCTTTTCATTGATAAGAATAAATGGATTTTTTTTTTCCTTCTAAGCAAGAGCAAAAGATCCATGAAATCATTCCAAATAAGGTTGAAAAAGGTTTGTTTGCTCAGCTTTTCCACAATTATCCTCTGAAGGGTCTGTAGGAGGATAAATTGATAAATCTGAGCTTGCTGCACAGGTAGAGATAGGATCTTTGTTGGAGCAATTATGTGGGTTTTCTTGGGAGATCTTGCATCATTTCCCTCCTTTTCTCCTTTCCCCATAGACTACCTATAGTGAAACCTTTTTCAGGGGTAATATAGTTTCCACATTACGATTTAGACACCCCCCAAGGTAGTTAGTGAGGACCTGGTAAATGGCTTATTGGTGGAACGGCACGGAAGAGATTGTATTTTAGTATCTATCTGCATGGAACAGTACACTGTTGTATAGAGATACCTCAGCATGGGCCACAGAAAATGCATCATAGTGCAGAGCTGCACTAAAATCTGTTAGGAAGCCCAGGATATTGGCTCAGGCAAAGTGCCATGTGCTACCTAGCTACCTTAATTGTAGAACCTGAGCTGCTTAACCGACCACTAGCATAGTTTACTTGCATAATGCAGCACTGCAGAGTACCCACAGGCTAAGTCTGAAAGAAAAAATGCTTTGACTGAGCTATATTCTGCCTTTCCCCCATGTAAAGTCCCTTCCCTCCACCCCCAGCTCTACTGAAACCAAGAGGACATTCTGTATAAACCTGGTTGCTGCAGAAAGTGTGTTAAAAACAAAAACAAAAAAAAAACCCAAAACACACACACACACACACACACACACACACACACACACACACACCCCCTAGGTACACTGAGAAAATTAAAACAAAGATTTCAGTTAAGTACAAATTTCTTTTGAGTTACAAAAACTAGAGATGCTAGAACACCTCTTTTCTCAAAGTTTCTGCCTAGGTTTGGTTTCAGAAAGTTTGAATATGCATTTTTCTGAATACACATCACTGTATTTCAAAAATGAAGACCAATATTTGACTGATTTATAACTTGGTTCCTTGCATTTTTTTGAAAGGTCAACCATGCTGCATAAAAACATCTGTTTACGCTGCCCACTGTAGAATATTTTAAATACACATATTTATAAAGCAGCTTACCCTTAGCAAAGTAGCTACCAATGTGCTTAGTGCTATCCAAATCTTGTTGCTTAGGATGTGACTCTATAATCCTGATTTATATGACCTAAGAGCCCTGAGAATGCTGATATTCACTGTGTATTAGTGGCAGACTTGCTGGATGACAAACTTCATTCCAGTGGCCTGCTTTAATTAGATGCAGACACGTTTCTGCTTCCTCAGAATTGTCTCAGTTTTGCACCAGAAAGCTCCCTCTAGGATTGAAATGATGATGTTAGACAAGAGTGGACTGTAGGGCTATTGGTAACAAAAGAGTCTGGGTCAAAAAATAAAGGAAAAGTACTCCGTTCTTAATCTTCCCAACCTTGCAAAACAGTATGTTTACAGCTACACTTACCAAGAAGAGCTATTGCAACTATCTGCTAATGCCTTCATAAAAAAAAAAAAAAAAGCCTAATTAAAGGGAACCACTTTTGCACTTGCCTCCTTTGAGTGAGGAAACCGTCTGTCATCCAAAATCCCCCTTGTCAAGGGATCAGTAAAAACAATCTTTAGGTATTAAGGGAAGCTGGAAGTCCTGAACATTTGATCTTGGGAATCTTTGCTTTGACTTCCGAAGTGATGAATAACTTTTCTCAGACTTGCGACACCTGCCCCAGCAGCTTAAGTGAGCCACTCTGCCTTCTTTCATTAGCAGAAACAGCTACTTAGCGTGCTGTGTGTTTTGGCAGGTTTAGGGAAGTTGAAGGGTTTTATTATGCTCTTGTCATATGTGTAAGCTTTCTCCCTTCCCTTAGCAGTAGCTAGAGAAGACTGTGTGTCCTCAAGAGCATTCTAAGCAGCATCAACAACGGTTTCTAGCCAATCCGTTTCTGTGCACGTTTGCCTATTTTATTTGTGCAAATGTGTGGTTTGGCTTCTGTACAAGTTTTGCAGGCAAAGCTTAGGAACTGCTGTCAGGCAGGAATTGTCTAGCCTCAAGTGACACTAAATCAACAGCAGGCATGTTATAAAGCTGTGCTGAGGTAACATGTCTAGTTAGCCGGAAAAGCAAAGCAAGTCAAAAAGGAGTCCTGAGGCAGGTAATTATAATGATGAATTGATTCTGGCCTAGCAAGGTGTTGACAACAGAGCTATATCGGCTCCTTCTATCAAATGAAATTACCACCTTCTAAAACTCACTCTACCACTGACATAGATAACAAGGGATAGTTTAAAATTAGCCTTGCTCAGCAGCAAGCTTTTCTAGCTGGGCTGCAAGTTTAGTCACAAAACAGTTACAACTGTAAGCATGAGGAGTGTCTGAGGAACATAAAGATATGAAAGCTGTGTTTTAGGATTTTTTCCTCTACTCTGTGCTCTGCCCTCAGCCTTATTTTTTCCCCCCCACTACAAACAGCAAGGAGAAGGAACTTTCAGACAAATCTGTCATTCATAAAACCTGAGTTTTATCCTTGCCACAGACTTCTGCATAGTCTTGAGTGGCATCTCTGCACCTCAGCAATCTCATCTGCAAAATATGTGGGTGTAATTGTGAAGTAGATCGCATTTATGCAGACTGCTTTGAGAACATCCTCTGAGAAAGGTGCTATCTAAGCACAAAGTCTTTTCTGCATCTGTGATTGCATATAGCTTTCCCTAGTTTAAAGCTCTTGTGCAAACTAATGATTAAAGAAGACACCACAATGATAGAAATCTTCCCTTTGTTGTTCATTTTTTCCCCACCTGATCTGTTGTGCTAACAACACCCCCACTCCCCAAAAAATAACATTGGCCAGAAATTTTCAAGGGAAACATTTTCCTGTTGGAAAACAGTTTCAGCAAAATCTGAAAGCTTTCTGTAGGAACCAGTAGCTTTTGCAGAACTTTTGGTCAAGAGAAATCTGCACAGAACAGAACATGAGGCTAATGCACCACAGCTGTTCAATGAGGGGAGCAATTACAGTTGGCTACAGGGAATAGCACCCTGAACTACAGCTCCCACAAGGCATTGAGTGTCTCGGGCAAAGGCAAATAGATTAATGCCAATTTGGAACACTTTTTTTTTTTTTTTAACTAGAACTTTACAGTTCAGGAAACACTCAGATTTATCCATCTCTAAAGTGAATAAAGCAGAATAGGACAGGAACTCATATTCACACATGAACATCTCTGGCCTGTTTCCAAGTATAGTCATGCCCTTGACAGATTAAGAGCCTCACATCCCACCATCCTGTGATTGCCACCCTTTTCCGAAAGTTCATTGCCTTCAGCAAGAAGTTTGCCTTTGGGTGAACCATGGCTAAGGAATCACTGGTTTGATTTGTTCACTGATGGTCTTATTTTTATCTTAGAGTCATGCTGGTTGAATCCACGAGAAAGTAGAAACACTGCCCCACAAGTAGCACCACCCTGATAAATTTGGCACAGAGTTCAGTAGCAGAAGGCAGTTAGCTGTGTTCTGACGTTTTTCCTTCCAATTAAACAAGTACTGTCCCAGCTGGGAGAAAACAAACAGCTGCATATAATGTTTGTTCCAGAAAGCAGTTTGCCTCTGCATTATCATCTTTCTTCTTACCTAGTTTCACATTTATTGGAGTATGTGGAGCCACACTTCGAGCATAGTAAAGAGTTGTGTTTAATATGCCAGGTATATTTTTCTCAGAAAAAGAAAGGGAACATAGGTACTATTTGTAGTTTGTTGGCAAAATACATTTACATTCTAGGTTAAGAAGAATGTCCTCATTTACCCATAGGTCTTAAATGCCACAGCTTCTTGTGATATGGTTTACTTAAATGGCCCAAACAGTAATCTTACAGTCTTTCCTTTCTTGTACTTTCATGTTACAAATTCCACTTTGGGGATTTGTATCCTTCGTAACAAAATATTGCTTCAACATTAAAATTAAACACACAGCAAATTTGCTGAGTGCAGGAACTGAAACACAAACCTCAACGCTCAGTGCCCTCTTTCATGAAGTGTGCTTTAAAGGGTGAAATTCTCTCAAATTAAATGCAAACTGAATGCTAAAAACAGCACACAGCCTTTTCCATGGACTTGAGAGTTTCCCCTGTAACTTTCCATGTGAAATTAATAAGAGAACAGTCATTTTACTGATATGAAGCCTGTGCAGTTAATCTACCCTCAGTGGCCTTCCAGAGAACCACCGAGTGAAGAAACCCTTGCCCACAAGTCATAGTAAGCAGTAGTTAGTTACTGATGTGATTTGTGGATAAGTATTTTAAGAAAAAGACTACATTTTATTGGGCTGAATAAACATATGATCTCACTATTACTCCCTGCTTCTCTCTAAGCACAGAGCTGTTTTTAATCAGTTCTATTTATAGACCAGAGGTATGTATTTTTTCCCCTGTAGTAACAGAAAAAAGGCCAGTCCTGCCATCTCATCCAACAGATAAGCTCCTCAGGGACACAAATCTGCCTGCACAGATTAAAGCGCAGGATCAAACCTTAACTTTAACAAAACTATTGAAAAAAAAAATGCAAGTTTATGGGCTGCTTCTTGGTGGTTAGAAACTTAAGTGGATCTTTGTTTACATCTGAAACTACACTAGCCAAACGTTAAGTTTGTATAATTTCAGTTCCCCCTAAAGTGCCAGAATCTAAAAACAGCATCAGTGGAGTATTTTACAAAAACTTGAGTGGAAAAATGATGATGCAAAAAGTGAATCTCATCATAAGGAGGAAGTGTGGTTTCTGGAGATAGTCAAAGACTAGTCTTCACCCTTTTTTTGTCAGGGAACATGGTTCTGGTTGAACTCTAGAGGCTCCTGATGATTTTGTAGATGTTTTATTTTGGAAGAAGATTAAGTAGCATCAGAACATTATACTTCCACATATCTGGAATGAAATGTTTACATTTTTCTTTTCTAAATAATGGCATTCATATAGTATCCATTTTTCAATTAAAAAAAAATCTAAATGAAGTTTTCTGCCAAAACAGATTGTTATAATGGTGAAAAGGTGAAATTGTCATTAAGTTCTCAAGAGATGAAAACCTTTCATAAGACAGTCCACCCT
>NW_020448442.1:277962-306383 GCF_003343035.1 Apteryx rowi | reverse complement strand
ATATTCCAACTGGGAGTCATCATCAAAACTTTTTAATTTGCACAATCAATCCTTACTGAGATCTAGTATAACTATTATATTGATGCAACTGCCAATTGAGGATGCAGTTTACGTCTCTTTAAAAAGTACCTGTATCTATAGAGCTACTCTCATAAACTTGCCAAAACAAGCTGTGCTAATATAAACACCAGTTAATAAGAGTACCCATCTATACACTTTCCCTGAGAAACCCATATGAAAATGGAGCCAAAATACAGCTCATGAGCCAGAGGACCTTTGTAAGTCAAATTGCATTGATCTTCTACCTGCTGGAAGCTTTTGCTTACTTCTCTCAGAGCAATGCGGTTCCCAACCTAAGTGATTAAGGGGCCTGCCTGTGCCCATGAGAACACTCCTGCAAAATTGAAACTGTTTGGGAATGCTTTATCTCAACCATTTTTTCCCCTGCTGGGAAGTGCCTATTCACCTAAACTGAAACTGTTCACAGGAGAGGGTCTGTTCTGAGAAGTACCTTAAATGAAAAAAAGAAAATATTTGAAGGGAAACAAAAAGTCATTGAAACACCCTACTTCATCCCAAATGAAGACTTCTGTTTTCCCAACTTTGCATGGAGAAGTTCAGGATGGGAAGGACAAAATAACTGAAATAAGATGAAACTCTTCAAAAGAATTGAAACAAGTTGTTTGGACTGATCCTAACTGATTTGTTGTTTGTGAGCCTGTAGGATTTGATGTCATTCACAACAGTAAGAGCTCTTTCTGCCCTACTTTTCCCAGCACTATTGCCTCTTCTCCTCTGAACCTACCCTCAATTTAGCCTTCTGTCTTTGCAAGGAGAGAGTCATGGTACTACCAGCATAGAAAAGAGTGTTCATTTGCCAAATGGTTCCTCGTGTTTGAACCTTTCTAAAATGGGAAGAGTAAACAGACTGGGAGGACCAAAGCAAGAAGCTACCTTAAATATTTATCATGGACAAGACACCAAAATACTGAGGTGGAGTTTCCCTGCATGCTTTTCACTAATTAAAACTTCAACTCACATTTTATCACAGTTTCCAGAGAATGCTTTGCTCTTTAGGAGATGTACACATTTCCCCACTAGAAGAAGTATTTCACACATGGGTTTGGCGGGGCGGGGGTTTTTTCTCCATTAGATCCACCCACAGACATTTGAGTACTCCAAAGTGCATGACTGTTGTATCACTGATACTGTAACACATCAGCTCCTTAGCCTTGTTGGCCAACACATGCAGAAACAATGAAGTCATTGACTGTCTAAAATAAATAGTTGTCATGGCGATGGTGCTGGTAGAACTCTTAAAAAGAGTTTTGGACAAGTATCCTCTTTCATACTTCTCTTAAAATTSCTGGTAATATAATACTAACTGGTATGTTCTGCTCTTCTCTCTTTTTCACTCCTTACCCACTCGTAAAATGACACATCCTCAGAAGTGTTGGTTTGACCTTTTTTGTCAGATATTTGGAAGCAAGAATGACTCCACTAGAAACTAGGAAATACCCTTTCCCAGCCAGTTCTGCAGTTCAAGGCCAGCCAACAGCAAGCCTGTTCCCACTGAAGCAAGCAGAAATGCTGCTCATAACACAACTGGCAGAAAGCCCCGGAGTTGACATCAGTGAGAGCAGGATCAGGTCATGAAAGCATCATTAAAAAAAAAAAAAAAAAAGCAGTAAAATCTTGTCAGTGAAAAAATTGTTGAGCTTTTTTCCTCTTTGTAGTGCTCATTCAGTAAGATCCATATAAAGACTCTTTCTGCATTTAGCTTGTGATCGTGAACACCAGCAGCAAGCAAAAATTCAACACCATAATCCAAAGCTACAGCTGATGCACATCAACACAGTTCCACTGCACGCGGTACAGCCATGTTTGCTTATGCTAATGGAAAATTAGGTTCTTTATGTAATTCTATAGCTTTAAAAATAGTTGGAAAGGAGATAAGCTGTATTTTAGGTAGAGAAGAAAATATAGAACTGAAAAACAGCTTAATGAACCTGCTGTTCTGTGCTGGTTTATGGAAAGAAAGAAAGAAAGGGTTGCACTAAAAGTTGTAAAGTCTTGATTAGGCTAATTGCAAAGCAGTTGGCTATACGCACATAAACAGTGGTTCATGGTTTGAATCTAGGCCAGCTCATGATTTCCTTTCTCTCATATTTTTTATTTTAAATCAGTTTTACAATTTCTGCTTTACATCTTCCAGACTCACAACTCAAAACATGTGTCAGTCTGGTTGAAATAATCTGGGCTCAAAAGAATTAAAAAGCAACACCCATTTATATTATTTGTGGGTTTCCCCCCCCCCTCCACATTACAATACCATGGGGGAATTTTTTGAGAAGGGGCATCTACAGGTGGGGCATTTCATCATCACATAAAGCAATTTCTATTTAAAGCCCTGAGCCTGCAAAGTTAGGCATTTTTAACTTAACACACTGTGAATCAATAACATCAGGACTATTCAGAGTCCTTACAGTTAAAGCACAAAAGCAGATCTTCATAGAAAAGTGTCTTGGGCAAAAAATGGAGATAAACCACAAAAGCAAATAAGCAGGCATTTTGAAGATGCAAGCAACATCAAGAATTAAAGCAGTTCTGGGTCAGGGTAATATTTGTCACATCTCCTTATCTACACACATCTGAATCTTATTTCTGAGAAAGCTTGCAGGGGAACACCGAGTAAAGGCAGTCTGTACAAAAGCTGCGGTGTCACTATGTGTGTTGATATCTCACATTTTTTTCTGCTACACAGTGAAACTGCTATCTCAGTCAGCCCAAGAAAGAGAATACAGTCATTTCTGTTGATTTTCTTTTGCCTTGCAGTAGCCATTAGGCTCATAGCACTAGAAACCAACTCATAGATTCAGCTACAAACCTGGTACAGTAGAAGAAATGTCTCTACTGGCTTCTTCCCCTCTCCTTCAGTGTGCGTGAGCCTTGATCAAAAGGCTGTTCAACATCTCGGTGTTGGCAGAAAATACTCTGACAAAACATTTTTAGTGGCCTGATTTTCATTCCTTATTTATGCCAAAATAAAGTCTTACGATTTGATGATCTTAAGACCTATGACAACTCACAAAAACAAGCTCTATAATTAAGTGGGAGTATCTCTAGCACATACGAAAACATAACTCCAACCTTAACTCACTAACAGCTAGGAACCACACTGGATATAATCATACATAGCAAATTAATGAATAGCAAACCCACAGTTTAAGTAAGTCAACGCTACTGCTTCATAAAATATTTTTTGCTCATTTATTACTGCAGACTATACTGAGTGATGTGATAGGTAGTATTGTCAGGAAGTGCATTATCAGCTAGTCACTGGAAATCTTGATGTTGCTTGTAAAAGAGAAGAGAGGAAACACTGTGTCCTTTCTGTAAAGGGGACTGAGTTTTAGACAGCTAGCCAGGTTCTTTCTAATGCCTGGATTATCTTGATCTTCAGAGACTCTCTTTTTAATATAACTTCCTCACTGTTCAATTTAGCCCAGACCAGTTCCCAAGAAAAGGCATTTAGATAGATACATCTGCCTTCTAAGTACATGAAGCAAAGTGGAAATAAGGGCTGAGAGTGGCTCCCTGTCTCATACAGCATCGCTTAGTGATCCTGTCACTGCCTTTCAAAGGCCTGGGAGTTCAAGAGAGCAGGGACCAGGTTTTTTTTCCAGTTCCCTCTCTTACAGCTTCCCCATATTCTCTCTGGCAGTTTCATTCTCTTGACAACCCTAAGAGAGCCCAGGTAGCTGCTATGAGAGGCTTGGGAACAGTATTTCAACAGCTGGAGTTTTGTATTAAACAAACTTACAGTAATACTTCACAACAGAGGAAAACTGTGTTATTTTTCTTTACTTACATTTTGATTGATCTTTCCTGTCTCCAAGCTTTTTAATGGCCCAGACTTATACACTACCACTTGGCCTCTTCTGGAGCAGGACTGTTTCCAGGGCAAGATGCAGCTGACTTTAATAGAAACAGGATTGGTACCTGAGATTAGCAGCAATTTATGGCTGTAAACTCATGCCCACTACTGAGAGTTACTCATGGGGTCCAGAAGAGAGCATCATGAGAAGAAATGTATTTCAGTATAACTCTTCCTCCAGATTTAAAAAATATTTAAAATCTACATCCACATGCCTTCTGTTTTCCACCTCTGTAAAGTGCTGATTTTTCATTTTAAAAGCAGTTAGCAGGAGTCAGTAGGTTCTTGGGATTAGGACAGCATACTGGGAAGCAGCAATCTGCCTTTCTCAGCTTTGTTGCCTGCCTGTGATTAGGGGTAAGTTGTTCAACATGCTTGTGCTTCAGTTTTCTCACCTCTGAAACTCAGTGAAGCTCCTTTCCCATCATTCTGCATATCAAGCATTGTTATTAATGGGAACAGACCAAATTCTGCCCTCCGCAATATTGGTGTAAATCCAGAGTAATTCTGTTGGCTCCAGTAGGTTTATTCCCCCTTTGTCCTAGCTAAACAGTGTAAAGTACAGTTCTGCCTGTCTTCAGTAAGCAGAGAACTGTCTTGTTACTGCCTTAGTTAGCAATGTTCTTTTATTATAGCCTAACTCCCATTTTAATCCTGGAAGAAACAGATATTTTTTTCCTTATATTTAAGGAAGAGGGATTTAATGAACCACAAGGCTGAATATTTTGCAAAGTACATGCACATTCAGCTCTTTTTCTTGGTCAAGAACATGCATTTGGAATGGAAAGGACCCAAGTAATTGCTTTTGGAAGAGCCTGGTCCTCAGCAAGAACAGAACAAACTTTCTGTTCAACTGTCTTTGTTTTTCAGTACTGAAAGTTTGAAGTAGGTTCATTACATGTTTCACCAGAGCCAAACCTCGTCCCTGTTAGTTGCTCTGCATGGATTAAGTGGTTACAATGTTTTGAGAATGCTGGGCTAGATAGTCTGTGGGAACACCATCTGTTTCCTTTAATGCATAAACAAGGAAAATTGCTGGTTTGAAATGCAGGATTATTTAAACCCAGATGACCACAGGCATTCTTAAAACAGAMGAGGTAAAAGGAAAAAAAAAACCCTTCTATGGTCTGAAGTTCAGTGACATTTCTTAGGAAATAAATTCCTAAATACCAGACAGGGCTGCTGTCCCTATTCCAGAAGTGAGAGAAGGGAACTTCTCTTTAGCAGTCATCTCCTTCCTTCTGAAGTCCATCTTCAAAATTAAGCTGCCATCAAACATTCAAAACTATAAAAAAGGAAAGGTTCAAAAATACACAGAAAGGGCTGAGCGTCCTATTCAGAAACAGGAAGTTCATTTAATCTATTTATGGGTGAATACCCCAAATCAAAAGTTACTTCTGAAAACCTTGGTTTCAGTGCCTTTCTTACTTCATCTACCCAGCTACCTCCCTCTTCCTCATACAATAGAACCAGTGCAACATGTCCTGGCTTCTCATGTGAGGTACTAGTGCCTTGGGGGCATGAGAATCGGAAGAAATAGTTTACGTTTTCACATCATCAGTTAGCATGGGTATTCTTTCAAATACTGTTACAAAAAGTTTGCTCAAAATGTTTTTTGGCGATGAGCAGCTTCTGTTCTGAATTGACTAGGAAAAAGCAGTCCAGCAGAAGGCATGTTTAACCTAGTGAACAGTGTTAGAAGGGAAGAGGACTGGGGATACAAAGGGAAATGTTCTTGTACAAAGTGCAGACCTTTTCAGCATTTATGGAGAATTTTATGATGAAATCACTCAGAGCATGTTGTTGCTTGATAATAAACTTCCATTCAGAAAAATACACCTGAGTCACTGTGAGACCATAGTTCGCTTTCATGTTGTCAATAAACCATGGTTGTTGCTGGGTATTGCTTTTTTTTTTTTTTTAACTTATTTTCTGTCTTTTGTGTAACTATTTCAGAGGCCTAAAAAGGAGCAGACATAAAAGCCTCCAGTGCATTTTTGTTTGGAAAATAAATGCCACCTTAAGTAGAGAGAACTGCTAAGCACATCCCTGCAAAATACTCAGACCTTGTGTCCTTGGTCCTCTGTGCAGGCAGGCTGTGCACACCACAAAATCAGGTACTTAGTGTTTTAACCTCTCACTGCCTTTGACAACAGACAAAAGCATCCAGGACAGAGACTTGTTCTACCCAAACAGAGTAGTGACCACTTCAGATTAGTCAAGTTTGGAAAAAAGTGAACATGCCAAAACACATGATAAAAAAGGTCCTGCAGTACTAAGTGAAATTGGCTTCTTTCATCTGACCAGTCTAGTACAAGTGTGGTAATTTAGGATTATACAGCAGCACAGTAAATAAAAGCAGCAGCCTTGTAATTATTTAAGCCTTTCATATAGCATTTGGCATGTCAGCCTTTTTGGAAAAAATGGGAAAGGTTTCTAAGGATGAGCTACAAGAATTACTGCAGCTGCATGATACTACTGTATGGCAGAGTGAAAGGGGGATCTTCCTATAAAAATTGAACACAAGTGCGGCTTCTGTTCCACATCCATTCCAGACTCCATGGCGTAAGGATATCATTTGTTTTGCCATTTGGGCTTATTTCAAAAGCAAAACATTATATTTATCTATAAGAACAACAACAACAACAGTTTTTACATGTGCAAACCTTATTACCTGCATTGCTTCACATCCTCTTTTATATTAGAGGCCTGTGACTTTTCTTTGAGTTTGCTTACAAAAATTCATCCTCTGAGCAAGGAGAGAGTAGTAGTGTTATTGGATCCTGAATGAGTTCAGGCATGAGATAGGCAGGACAATTAGTGTTGAGCCTGTGTAGAAGCACATCTCTGAGTGCTGTGCAAACCTTGAAGAGTTGAGGGGCTGTAAAGCTTCTACCGAGGTGCTGGACATTGCCCCTGCAGACAGATCATCTGCAGGACTGTAAGAGGCATCACACATACTTGGTCTGGATGTGGGCTGGTCAAATTTTGCCACTAATCTGGATTTAGAACAGAGTTCAGCTCCTGAAGCAGATGACAACTGAGCTATTTACTCTTGTTTATCAAAACTGCAATTTCAAACTGAGAGACCAATACACATCTTCTTGGAGCTTGACCCAGCCCGACTCCTGGCCTTGTCCTGCAAGGCAACAATCAGTACTTAAAGCAGAGCTGGATTTCAGCAGTGCAGTAGTTGTCCCTTGGGCCTCTGTCTGCCTTCCATGAGCAGTCTACTTTTTTCTCCGTGATGGTCAAGCAGTTTCGCTGCCCATTAGCATGCAGCTTGATGCCACAGTGTTCACAGTAGCAAAAGGATTCATGGAGATGGGCTACCCAGGAAACAGGCCTTTGCTTTCCCTTTGTGTTGTCTGTTCTCCTGGAGGATCATTTTTAAAAACCCAGTGACTTATTACTGAAGCAACACTGTGGTTGTAATTTCGGAACCCCTGAAGGGAACCTCAGACTAAACACTGCTTAAAAACAAATCCTTCTGTTCCCAAATTGGGTGGAAAGCATTTGACTGGAAACACCCTGCAGGAAAAAAGGATCCAAAACCAAACTGCAGGCTACGCTAGGCTGATCTTTAGCCCTCACTGGCAGAAAAAGCATATGGAAGAGTGCTGATATTAAGTTAGAAGTTCCTCAAGCAAACAACATAATCCCAGTATTACATGAGAGTGGTCTGGGAGGGATAATGTCTGGGGTGATCCATTGTGGGAAACTTCCAGGAACTTAAGAGAGAACTTTCTTAGAGGTTCCTCTATAAATGTTTTTTACAATGTAGTAGGTGACTGTGGGAAAGGAACCATCTGTATAAATTCGATACATTTTTATGGKTTTTTTTTAAGAATTCATATGTATGTAAACACTGTTAATCCCACACTAAATTCAGCAGGAATTCTCTCAAGGGCAGTGAACTGAATTCTCTCAAAATCATATAGCTTCCAGTTCCTCTCTTCCCTGTCTTCTGATGGTCACTCAAGGAAAAACAGCTGCAAAAAATGCCATCTTCCTCGACCTGCCAGATGTGAACGTTCCTCACTCTCCTAAGGCATGCGCAGTCAGTGCAAAGGCGGGTGCTACAAGGCATGTTGCCTTGGGTTGCTTGCACTGMATCAGACCTGTGTTCTGAACTGATACGACAGTCACCTTAGGGGGGAAATACAGTGATTGTTTCATGGTATAGGACCAAAGATTACACAGCAATATTTGGGGCAGCAAGTAAAAAGAAGAAAAGCCTACATCATTGACATAGCAAAGAGGAGGTAGCAGGTTAGCATCAAGGAGTTTCTCTGCAGACCTCACTTAAACAAAGTATCTAGGAAATTTGGCCAGGATACTAGGATTTCTTATAGCAAAAACTGTTACAGGATCTTTGCTGAGCATGTGTTCATAAATTGTTTTATGTCTTGCGTGCATTTCCAAGGATAGTTAAGTAATCTTGTTACAGAATTCTCCCCAGCTGAACATGAAACCACATCTTATATGGGCCTATGTCATTTGTCATTTTATGCCTTTGGTTTGCAGTATTTGTATTTCCTTATTAGAGCTAAATAGCACTGGCAGAGATTAGGATATCAGCATTTCCTCTATAAACCCATCTCTTTCTGGGGGTTAGGTAACAGTGTTTCTTTTGTACCACACTATATTGAAATTCTGCCGTACAGATGCTATCCAAGATGTAAGGCATTTATTTTTGACCACATTTTATTTGAAGTCATTATGGTAGTTAATGGTTTAGAAAACATAATTCTAAGCTTTTTTCAGAGACTGTTCTTACATTGTGTACTTCAAGAATGGCTTAACATTTCCCATCTCTTAGCCACTAATATAGACAAACCAGATGGAGACAGCATAGTTGAATGTTCTGCTTTGGTAGGTTTGAGCATAGCCCTTCCAGGTAAAGCATCTTCAAAGCCACAGTTCCCACTCAGCCTTTCAGGATATTGTCCTGGAGGGCAGTCACACAAGAAATCCTGCTGGAGTAGGTGGGAAATACCTCCACAAGCAAAGGGGGAAGATTCTTAGAGCCTAAACAGTAAGGTACAGAGTATTTTAAGACTTAAGTGGGGACACTCAACATCTCACTAGGATTAGCAGAGGCATTCATAGCCCTGATCTCACTCAGTCAGTGGGTGGTGTGACCATCACATCACATGGTCTGTGCTAATGGGTAGGCAATGGGAAGAAGTGACAAAGCTGTCTTAGGCCTCCTCCCTGCTGCAGGATCTATGCTTGATGAAGGGGAGATCTTGTAGGACCAGCAAGCAGCCTTGTCAGAACTGGTTAGGAAAGAAAAGATGGTGCTTTTGTAGCTACTAATAGTCATTTTGCAATTTTTAACTGTCAGAAGCATAGGTAGACTTGTGTTACTAAAATTGCCCCATAAAATCTGAAAGTTAATATCACTGGAATGTTTATACCAAGAACCTTACACAGTTACAGAGAAAACATGTCAAGAGCTTCAAAGACTTATGTTTTCATACCCTTCTTTTTTAACCTACAGGTAATAACTCCAGTCAGGTCAGGACAAGGTTATGTTTATGAGTTCCCTTCCAAATACCAGAAGGATACCTACGATATCCCCCCTGTTCGTCCTCTCCAAGGGGTAAGTACCAATAAAACTGCCAACAGCATTGACAGGGCACAAAAGGTGGTAACTTTCTACCTGAAGTTTATGAACAGAGCAAGTTCTGTCATTCCAGAGATAAAATATGTTTTAATTAGATGCAGTGGCTTTTTCACAGAGTGCAGAACTTCAAAGTTGTATTTGATGTTGAATAAGATCTGGCAGCACACCAAACACCAAAGTCCCATTTGTTTTCTGTGTTTTGATAAAACAGAATATCTGAGCAGAATAAATGTGTTGCCTGGGAACAATTTTTTTTCCTTTACTTTGTTGTTGTTGCCTAGCTGACAGTAATTCACTCAATAAGGGCAAAATTGTTTCCTAGATGAACAGCTACCATGAAGGCAATTCTTTTTACCATATATCTGCTGCACCATGTCACTGAAATTGAAATATATCTTTGTTCTGGAGAACACCCCTGGACATTTGATCCCAAAACCATGGACATCTAGAGTGAATGCTTGGAGAACCTATTATCTAATAGCTCTGCATGTCTCCATGGCTCTTTGACAGTGCAGCTCCTCTAGGAAACAACATTGAAGCCCAGTGGTACATAACACCATGTTGACTCCAAATGGCTGAAACTGTTAGGAAGTCTGAAGTAAGAGACACTAACATTGGCTGCGTTAGACCACACGCAGAACCCGCTGTGATGTAGGACATGCCACCAAGTGGGACACTTGCAGCGTCTAACATCTGTGCTCTCTGCCAGTAAGACAGCCCACACTGCACCCRAAAAAGCAGATATGTGATGCTGACAGGAGCAGCCTTGGTCTCAGAGTTTAGCAGTGTGTACTAATACAAGCTTATTCCTCCATCCCTCTAATCTCTGTCAGTGAGCGTATCATCAAATTTGGTCACATGAACATACTGCTCCCCTGTTCACCCCAAGAGGCACCTGTAATAGACTAGCACTGATTTAACCCTTGAGATGGAAGTCAGCCCTGGCTTCATCTCTCCACCTAGCAAAAGTGTAGTTCTTCCTGAGTGCTCAAAATACCAGGCAAATCCAAGCAAGTCTCCCATATGAAACAAAGCTGCACACCCCCAATGATCTTCCTGCTGTTTGAGAGGAAACACRGAAACCAAAAAACTCATCTGAGATCAGAGCTCTTATGACGTAACTTGTTTCTGTAACACATTTATTCTTTCTTTAGATATATGACATTCCCCCAGCATTGGCTAAGGGGCCTGCATATCCAGTTCCCATGGGAGAAGCAAAAGCGTTAGGAGTCTATGATATACCATCTGCCAAAGGGGTAAGTGTCATGCTGTTTCCACAGGATGCTGTATTTTCATGTCTGACCAAAGATTTGTTTAAACAAAGAGTTCATGTATGATCGTGAAGGAGAAGGAGGTTCAATACTTTAAATATTTCCTTAGGCTTTTAAGCTGTTTAGTAAAACAGATGAAGCGAAGCTTTGTGTCAGAATTCCTAACCTTATGGAGCGTGACTTAGTAATTAGAACTAGGTTATTTTTGTGGCAGCATACTGCCTTTTTGAGATTTTGCTGCTTAGGAGAATTTGCATCAAGATGAACGTTAATAAGTAAGATTAAAACTGACCCTCTGTCAAACTCAGGATAAATATCTGACTCGATGAAACTCAATGGCAGATCTTCCATCCCAGTATTTTATTGACCATATGGAAGATGTAAATTATTTTACTGTTCTAGTCAGAGGCTCATGGTTTGCTTTCTGTGTTTCAGAACTATGCTACACCTCCATCTGCATGCCGAGATGATACAGGCCTGAGGGAAAATTTGCAGGATTTTTCGTCTCCAYTGGGCCACAATGCAAGACCAGAAGGAATATATGATATTCCTCCTCCCATCACCAAAGCAACTGGGAAAGAACTTAGTAAGAAATTTTCTTCTGAGGGCCTTTTATCAACTGATGGAGTGTCACACAAACAGAGTGTGTATGACATCCCTGTGAACCATCAAAACCAATTTCTCGGACAGCAAATTGCACCTCAGAAAGATGTATATGATACCCCACGGGGAATTGCCTTTCCAGGACAACAGACAGGATTAAGTGAAAGTCTAATCTCAGAAGGAAGAGAAGGTGTATATGATGTGCCACCACCAATTCTACAAGAGACTAAAGGATTACAGGATGTGACTGATGGGATAAATAGGTTGTCTTTCTCCAGCACAGGAAGTACCAAGAGTAACATGTCCACATCTTCAACAACATCAAAGGACTCTTCTTTCTCAGCATCAACTGTACAAGACAAAAGACTAATCCTTGATCCAGATACTGCTATAGAGAGGCTTTATGGCCTTCAGCAGATGAGTGAGGCAGCTGTCAATAACCTCATGGCCTTCGTTACTGCAGACTGGCGGTCTTATGGATATATGGAGAAACACATCAACGAAGTTCGTACTGCTGTGGATAAGGTAGGGCAGTCGCTGTTGGAGTACCTTCAGTTTGCGAAAGGATCAGCAGCCAATGCTTCCTGTCTGTCTGAGGTCAGCCTCTATAACAAAATGAGGAGGGAAGTGCAGAGGCTGGAGGACTCTCACCAGATCCTCACCCAAACTAGCCATGACTTGAACAGCTACAGCTGGTCTTTGAATGTCCTAGCTGTCAACAGACTGCAGAACAAGTGTGATGACCTGGATCGATTTGTTATGGTGGCAAGGACAGTCCCAGATGATGCCAAGCAACTGACCACCACCATCAGCATCAATGCAGAAGTCCTCTTCAAACAGGCGGTTAGCAGCTCACGTTTCAGGAATGTACCAGAGAACATCCTGAACGCTCCCGAATACATCTATAACAACCCTCATATGCAGCAACATGGAGAGAAAACACAGAACCACTGTAACTCCCTTTCCCCGCTCCTGAGTAAAGGTCAGCACCCTCACAGTACCACTAGTGAGAGCTCAGAAAAGAGCTGGATGGATGACTATGATTATGTTCACCTGCAGGTAGGTAAATCAGACACCTTGTTCTGCTCAAGGCAAAGTAAGAGTTGTTGGTGCTTCATTTTGCGAGTGCTGTTTGCAGAAAAGTAGCAATCAGATTGTCGCACTAATACACATTCAAGAGTAATTTCACCAGAGTGATTACTTGCTGTCAAATAGGACTGTTGCATACATAATAGCAATAACCTTTTGCCTCTACCACACTATCCTTTTCTTCTCCCTACTCTCAAGGTTGCACTACCAGTGAAAGAGCCAATACAAAAAAGCCTGCTAGTCAATTTACAAGTTGTTAAAGTCAGAGGCAGTTTTGATTTAACACAGTGTCTTTTTATGTTATGCAAAACAGGGGAAAGAAGAGTTTGAAAGACAACAGAAGGAGCTGCTGGAAAAAGAAAATATCATCAAGCAGAGCAAAACGGAGCTAGAGCACCATCAGGTGCGTTTGGTCAGGCAAAATGATCATATCGAATTGCAGTGTGCTTTGTACATGAGGAGTACTGGTCAAATGCAGCAGGAAGGGCCCTTCTCTTAACAGTGTGTAGCTACTAGTAATATGGCTATGAGGTGTGCAGGAGTGCCAGAACACACAGTCGGAAAGTGAAGATGGCAGGTATTGGGTCTTGGCTAAACAGTGGCCCCGGGCTAGTTTCTTTCCAAGCAAAATTTGTGCCAGCCAAGCTCCACCGTTGATGGATTTAGTACTGCAAAGGACAAGGACATGCACTGTCACGCTCCAAATTGGAAGTGGCAAGCGTCAAGGTTACAGCACCTTCCTAGCCCTATGCATCTGTGTCAGTCATTGCTTATGCCAAAGAAAGCTTGAGTATGTATCGCAAATTAGCTGGCCTGAAAATCAGCATCTTTGCCATGTTCATTTACTTGCTGCCACTTAGTAACTGAGTGGAAGCAGAGCCACAGCTCTCACTGTTTGGAATGACATCTCTTGTGGCAGGAAAAAGCCTTTCCCTTGAAAACAATTTCCAACCATCTCAGTTTAAGAGACTAATTATTTTTTATTATAATGCACCACTGTGGTGGGCCCAGTGCATACGTGTAATAAAAAGCAGTCTCTGTCTCCAAAACTTTACCACAGATGGGAAAAACAGACTTTTATAACATCTCACAGTCAGTCAATCACAAAGCCAACTTGAGAATTTGGCTTTTCTGACCTGCAATCTAGTGCCTTAATCATGGGACCGCACTGAATACGTGTGCTGCCTGCACATCCGCTCAGTGAATGTCAGTACCATTAACTTAAATCCTATGCCCTTCGCATCATTTTGAATGCTAAAAAGGCAGGTAGTGTAAGATTGAGGTTTGTCACTGTGACAGTAATTCATCAATATGTTGTTGCCATTTTGTATGGCAGAAGATTACACATGGGACAAACTAAAGAGCTGAGAACGTTCCATTTGTGTAGTGCAGTGGGGATAGTGGTGATAAGAGACCCCTAATGTTTKGCATTTCCTGCCTTCCGAACATATGACTTTAGCTTTATCATCGCTTAAATGTAACTGTTCTGTCTTTAATTTCCAATGTGTTTTTGTTTGCTTTAAAAGGAATAAGGAGTTGAAAGTTAAAGGTTTGCCATCTCAAGATCCCACAGAGGTGGCAGCTTTTTAAAGATTGCAAATGTGGCATTGTCACTTGGACACATCTGTCTTGTTTATAATTTCAGAGTATTTCAAATGAACAACAGCCTGCAAATTCCAGAGGTTTTTAAACACAGATAAAGTATTTTAGAGGGGGGGCTGTCCTCTGAGCTCTGTGTATTTAGATTTATGGTAACCGAAGTACTTGATTACCCCTCATTCCCCAACATAAAAGCTCATAAAACATATAGAGTGGCATAAGGTGAATCTAGGATAGCCAGTGTTGTTTTGGGGCATACAGTGTAATTGTAATATGTAATAATTATATAGACATATAAATATACGTGTATGTAATGTGTCCCTGCAAAGTCATTTACATGTTGGCACATGCTAGATGTTTGTCCAAAAGCTAGGTGTGTCTAGTCTGTTCTGCTTGCCTAGACTCCCTTTAGAGTCAAAGCATGATAGATACATAACTAGTATAGGGAGGGGTAAATAGTGGTTTTAAATGTAAGTTATTGGAGGTGACTTGCTCTCTTACTAACTCAGAGGGGGCCTGAAAAATTTAACTTGTCTACCTTTCAGATGTGCTAAAGCTAACAGAGATCATGCTAGGCAATTGTTCAGAAAGAATTTGAAAAGAAGTATCATTGTACCTAGCTGAAAGGGCATTAAGAGACACAGTGAAATGTTTTTGGGATCTACCAAAGGCAGGTCAAACTGTAAATTGGAACAATATGTTATAAGGACGTTCTTTGAAGAGAGCCTTTTTATTTGTGTTTCAGATCAATCAGTTCCAACGTCTGGAGCAAGAGATCACAAAGCCTGTAGAGAACGACATCTCAAAATGGAAGCCACCTCAAGCTCTCCAAACCGTGAACAGCACTGCTGCCTCTCATGACAGACAGCTGCTTTTATTCTATTCTGACCAATGTGAGACTCATTTCAACTCCCTCCTAAATGCCACTGATGCCTTTTTCAGTTGTGTCAGTGCTTCTCAGCCTCCGCGAATCTTTGTTGCACACAGCAAATTTGTCATTTTGAGTGCTCACAAACTTGTGTTCATTGGGGATACACTCACAAGGCAAGTGACAACTCAGGACATACGCAACAAAGTGATGAACTCCAGCAACCAGTTGTGTGAACTGCTAAAGAGTATTGTTATGGCTACCAAGATGGCTGCCTTGCATTACCCTAACACTGTAGCCCTACAGGAGATGGTGGACCGAGTAGCAGAGCTGTCTTATCATGCACAGTTGTTTAAACTCTCATTAGTCCAAATGGCATCATTATGAAACAAAATGGAATCCAGTCCATGAACAGTGAAACAGAAAAGCCAACAAACTGGARATATTTTTATGTAAATGGTTATCATTTATTTTTTGTAAATATTTTATATTAAATATTTTAAATACATTTTTATGGCTTAGAGAATCTAATGAAATCAGGGATCTGGGAATATATCTGGTTCCGTATTATGGTTCTAATATAGATATGTATACACTGCATATATGTATATGTTGCTACATTCCCTAAGACATCATTAAGCACCTTAAAAGTACACGTCGGGTAAGCAGTGCATATCTTTGTATATCCTGCCTCTTTCTCAGTATATTTGTTAACTGGATGCTGCACTCTTCTTGTTTCATTCCAGCTTAAATTTGGCACATGGACCTGGTTGTGAAACCTACTTGTAGCAATCCATGAAGCCAATGTAATGGTTCTCATAGAACCCCATTCCCTTCTTCAAAACTACATTTTCTAGGTTAATTCCATAAACTTTAGCTCTCCTTTCTTGATGTTATTTTGCATAAAGGATTCAACCATTTTGAGAAGCACATGTGCAGAACTGTAACAAATAATGCATCAAGGTATACGGCATTTGGGAGAAAAGCATTTTTAGGCGACRTAAGAGACAGACTCTTCTAAGAAGGAATGAAGGATTGTATATGTTCAACAGAAAAATTTGAATGCTACAAGACATTTCTAATAACTATGCAACATTTCATTTCAAAACCTGGGAGGATTCCCAGCAATGTTAATTCACACGTTTGCCTTGTATATGCAGTCAGACTTGAAAGCCTAATTGTTGACGGACTCAGAGTTATCCTGAGATCATCCCCAAATCCTCTGTGAGGTTGCAGATGAGCAGTGTCTCAAAAGGCCAGTCCCTTCCAGAAGGATTAATGTAGAAGTGTTGTAATTCATGTGGAAAGAAGAACAACCTAATTTAAAATAACAGATATTTAAACACCGGATAGAGTACATAATTTAATGAAGACAGAGCACTTATTTTTCTAGGACATATTCTTGGGAATTCCTTGCATCTATTGCAATTCTGACTTTCATTCAAATATTGGGCTTTTTTCCAAATTCTGTTCTATAGCTGCTGATCCTACTACACTTCTGCACTACACAGTTGCCAGGAATGACATCCTGTTTCAATGGGTAATTCCATCAGTAGTACATATTGTTCTAACCAGTAATTTTCAGCTTGGATCCCTAAAAAATTGTTAGCAGAGATATGGAATCCTTTAGAAATTTAACATATGCAGGCTGCTCCATAACATATAAGAACTTACGTTTCTTCATTGCCTTTTGTGAACCCCCCCAAAAATAAGTCACAGAACTCCAGTTGTCTGTGGTCCACAGACTGGAAAGCACTCTTCAGACTGGGTGGTAGGAACAGTCCAGCTCAGATAATGAATTCCAGGCAATTCTGGTGATTTTAAAGCAGAAATACTACTATCCTTAGATAAGTCAAGGCAGTCCCACATTGATATATTTTGAGTGTTTGCGTGAGAGACCAGATTACTAGTAAATATAAAGTCATGAGATGGGTAGCAAGTAGAAAACATTTAGACATTCCTGCCTAAACTTTTCCTTTCCCAGTCTGTATCTAAAGATGTGCCTTATTGCAATGGGATTTGTTGTCTCAGATTACAAAAGCATTTTAGCAGCGTGTGCTGTTTTGTTGTCTTAATGTAATTGTCTCAGAGTGAAGGCTGCTCTTAGCCACCATAATGTTGCTTCCGGAGTCTCCAGAACATTCCTGGGAAGGCCAGCTGGAGCTGGCACAGCCTCAGCAGTCCCAGAATCAGTTCCAGGCCTCATTTCTGGTATAACATTTTAAACTCTCCTTAGTTTGACAAAGGGAAAGGGTAGCAATCCTGTTGTAACCAATATCCAGTTGCCAAAAATAATCCACTTGAAACTGTTTTGTACGTGTGTTGTTTGTGATTCTTCTAGTTTTCCTTGTTTGTTTTTTCACTGTATATTCTTAGAAAGTGAAAATGTGTTTCGAAGCTTAGCTGTTCTGTTGATAGCTTGTGCTTTCAGGAGAACCTTTATTGCAAAGCTGTATTACCATTTGTTATCTTGTAGAGTAACTTTAAAATCATTAAATGAGAATAGTTTTTTTAATTAAAAAAAGTCAACATTTGATCTTATTTCTCACAGTCCTCTAAGCATCATAAAAGGAAATGTTGCCATTTGCTAATACTACCAAAGCAATTGTAAAATGGGGAGTTTACATTCCATCTTTCCACCGATCGGTGCTTATAGCATGAAATGGGAACTTGAGTATACAAAAGAAGGGGCAGACTGTTTCTCTGCCTGTCCAAAAGGAAGGGGTGAAGCATCCATGCAGCTCAGCTGCAGCCTGCTCACACAAGGCATTGAGTCCAAAACGTATCCTCCAGGGTCTGCAGTCCCCCGGCCCTGCTCCTGTCCCATTCCTGAGGTTGGCTCTTCCTGCTGCTTGAGCTTCCTCCTGTCCCCCTCTGTACACAAGCTCAGCAGACACAGCTGAAGGGGGCAGGTCCTCTCCACTTTATCCMACAACAAGGAGGGGTGGCAGGGTGCAGATGAAACTATCTACRTATTCTGTCCTGCTCCAGCCTTTACTGGCTAAGCCATGATCCACACAGGAACTGGAAAAGCAACTTTGCTCAGTGTAGCCATCACTCCTTCCCAACCCAGTGGTAAGAAGAGGCACCCCCAGTTGTAATGTGTGCCAGCCTGGGCACTGCTGGATCCAGATTCCAGCTGAAACAATTATATGGCTTTAAGGATCACAAGAATTTTTTTCCAAAAGTTACCTTCCAGTTTCACTGTTGATGAGGCATCGTCCTCCCTGCTGTCAAGCACCCTGGATGTGCGAGGATAAGCCGAAGAGGTCTGTACCTATGTGAGCCTGGCTTTGTGCTTATGCCAGCTCATGGCTGCCAGGAAGAAAGTTCTTACTGGAGAGCACAAATGCCAGCAAAAGCCACAAGGGCAAAGCGCCTGGTGGGGCTCATTCTGTCCTCACAAGAGGAAGGGTTTGTTTCCATGCGCAGTTTGTTCTAGAGCTTTCCACATTTGTGGGATTTGACTGCAGCAATCACTCCGATACAACCAACCATGCAGGTGTTCCTTAAAACCAGCTTCCTAAGAGCACTCCTTTTGGTTCTGCTGCTAACTTAAAAAAGCTCAACTAACAATAAAGGAGGGACTGGATAGCCAAAACAATTCAAAATAGAAACCAGAGCCTCTTTTCTCTCCTCTCAGAGCCGCAGCACCCCAGTGAGTGGCCAACATGCTGCTGCCATTTGGCCAGCGTGAAATACCCAGAGGAGAAAAGTGTCTGCCTCATGCTAATGGAAAATGCTGAACACGCTTGGCTCCTTACTCCAGACAGTGAAGTAAATATTTATTCGTATTAAATAGTAAAATACTTCAGAAACCTCCCATCCAGGATGATGATGGGGGAGAAAAAGAAGGAACAAGACACTCTTGAAATGTTCAGGCAGGTTTCAGAGAAATTGTTAGTCCCATCAGTACTCTGGACACTCAACATTATTCATGTTTCAGTAGAGCCTGTAGGAAGCTCTGCCCTATACTACACAGCCCCTGATGCTGCCTCTACAGTTTCTTTGCAACCAAGACTTGCACAGCTTCTACATTTTTAGTCACTGCGTATTGCTGCAGCTTTGACTAATCCACTGGCTGCCCACTCCAGCAGAGGCATCACAAGTGAAGCGAGCCAAGTTCCCACACCATTGCCTCTTGCTAGGTAACACCCCAACATCTTCACATCCTCTGCATGTAACTTCTAAATCCTAGAGCTCTTGGCACTGTCCTATATGTGCATCTGGGCTACGTTTCAGACCTGTCCCTCCCACACCTACTGCCAGAGCTCATCAGACTGTTCCTACTCTGGTAACATCATCCCTTGCCTGTGGGCCAAGCATCTGTAGCTGTCCTGCTCCAAATCCTGTTCTTCTTCCAGCTTTTCCCTTTTCAGCCCTGCTTCTAGGCTGCCTACTCCATCTTGACATGCCTCAGTTTCAATCTAAGGACTTTAAAAGCTTCTAAGATTCACTCCAAATGCAGTTCTTCATCCTCTCTTCCTCCTTTCTTCTCTCACGATATTCTCAGCATTAGTCCACCTTTAGACAGGAAGGTTTCCAGGGCAAAGGCAGGGTCTTCACCAGTCTCAGAACAGAACAACACAGTGTTACTCATAACTCTCAAACATGTCCATTCATTTCCTCTGTTCTCAGCTCTTTCCTCAACAGGCTAAGGCCTGTTATATTAGTACTTTTAAAAACAAACTATATGCATTATTCTTAAATCAGCTGGGCCCTCTTTCTGTCCAGAAAAGGAGATGGACTGTCCAGGAAACTTTGTTTTTTTTTTAATTTTTATTCTGAAGCATTCTCTTTCTGCTATTTGAACCCAAATTCCACCCAAGAAAGTAGCTTTCCTTAGCCAAGAAGTCCTGGATGTAGCTGTGTGGCCTTTCAGTCTCTGGATTTACATGCGAAGTCCTCACAGAAATACTTCTGACTCAAAAAGAAAGTAGAATACAGTATCCATCTGAATAGTATACGTATATATAGGATGCATATACATATATAGAGAGACCAGTAGTATCCAGATAGATAAAGTGAAGGGCCGTAGGAAGAATACCCAACCTAGCCTTATTGCAAACCTGCAGACTTCAGAGGGAGCAGGAGCAATAGGGAGCTGGACCTCCTAGGAGCTGGCATGAGCTGCTAGCGCAAGGCTCTACAGAATAGCTGGTATTGCTTGTAATTTCCCTCCAGTGAGCTGCCCTGGGGTAAATCTATTTTGATCAAGTTAGAGCTATGTTTTGACTGCAGCTCACACAATAGCAATGTCTGATTAATCTAGACATGTCAACGGCCTTTGGACTTGCTTAGGAAACACAAGCACATTGTCCTTTGCTCAAACACCCAAACATTTTGTTCTGCTTTGCTACGGAGGGTATAAAATACTCGGAGCTGGCCAGCAGGTGAACCTCTGAGCAGACTACTTCTTCCAGCATCACTTTGTATCTCCAGAGAGCTGCCTTGCTCAGAGCAAGGTGCTTTTTGTCCCACCAGCTTCCAGCTCCACATCTAGGACCAGTCAGGGCTGGTGTCCCAAAGCAAAGGGGCAGTGAATCCAATTTTGGGCAAAAGTGTCAGGGCATGGCTGGACACACACGCTGCTGGGCACGGCCGGACACACACGCTGCTGGCTGTTTGCTTCTCTTTAGCCGTGCATGGCAGCAGAAAATCAGGAGCTGCCAGCACTGTGGCAAGAAGCACAGGCTAGTGAGGGGCTGCTGGTGCCTCCCCAGGCCTCCCATCAAACCCATGTCTCTACAGTGATGTGATCCCCTCTCATAGTTGCCATGGGTTTCAGAGTAAGAAAAGCTGAAATGTTCCCATGGGAACAATGCTGAGCAGAATGCAACTTTCCTGCTTCTCTCGGGGTTTAATTTGCAAGAGGAATCTCCTCTCCTGAGACTGAAAAGACAGAATTGAAGCACAACAGACACTTGGGCTAGATTCAACCCAGACGGGATCCACAGCTTGCTTGCTTTTCTTTATGTCCCTCTGGTTTTAATTTCTGACCTTGAACCCTCAAAAGCAAAATCCATCGAGTTAATACTTCTTTTGGAAGTCTGCATTGTTTCTACTGGTGTCTCCACCTCCGTGAATTCTGAGTCATTACTGAAGGTTAAGCCCAACACCTGGAAAACTTACACACAAGAAACGCTGTTGCAGCTATAATAAATTCAACATATGCATCATCCCCCTATCAAAGTTTTCTTTTTTCTGCAGAACATGAAGAGACACGATATCTTTTTCTGTACAAACAGCAACTTGATATATCAGGCTGACTACAGCAAAAACAGAATGGGAAGGAACAACAACAAAGTATCAGGTCTACAGGAGATATATAAAGCTCGTCTCATCAGCAACATACTGCCTCGCTGTGCGTCACAAGCAGCAGCTGCCTCCACACACAACCGTCTCCCAGGAGGTCACAAATACCATAAACCCAAACAAAATCACCATTCCCTGGTTCCACACATGCTCCTGCATGCTCATGCACAAGTGGCATCAGCTCCTGTCAGCCATGGGGAGGAAATAAAACCCTGCTGCTGGGTGGGGGATTGTCCCATAAGATTAAGAGGATTCTTCTGCTTCCCTCCCACCCAACTTTTTAATTACAGGAAAAACGATCAGAGCTCTTTCCTTAACGCAAAGCTGCAGGAAACCAAATCCAAGAGGCCTTTCTTAGCTTTCTACTTATCTAGCTTTATCTTGTTCAATGCTGCAGCCAGGGCTACCTAAACCATTTCCAATCAGGAAGGTGCAATAACAATGTCCCAGAAGCATCTGCTGTTTATATTAAGAGGGAATCAGGTTCAGTAAAAGGAAGGTTACAGTGAAGGACAAGCAGAAAAACCTGAAAGAGAAGCGCAGAAGGGAAGGAAAAAACAGAACCCTGGCCTGAGTTTTAGATTATCTTGCAGAAGGGAATCAAGATACATCCTGTAACTCTTTGTGCAGGTGGAAGGCTCCGGGGCACTTCTCCCTGCAGTGAATCAAGCCTGTCTTTATTCCCAGTTAAACTCAAAGAAAAAAAAGCCACAAGGGTGAGTGGCTATGAGTATGAAGAACAAAAATGGACTTTCAGTGTTTTTTCATCCTGTGACTTATCTGTTTTGTTTTGATTTCATCAAGGATGGTGGCGCTCCTAGCAGCAGCCTATCCAAAAGGCTTTTATCTTAGGAGGCAATTTAAGCTGGAGACTGGTACCTGTAATTAACCTGCATTCCAGAAGGGGAGAAGTTAACTTACTTGGCTTTTTTTCATGCCACATTTCAAAGAGAAATTAATTTTTGATAAATTAGAATGAGCATACGTGCATTTTGCAGTGCTTGACTTTCAGCTATTGTAAGACCTCACTGCTCAAGACACTGCTTTCTGCTGTCTACTGACAGATTTAGCTTAAGAATGAGCACAACCAAGCTGGCAACTTGTATCACTTTTATAGGAATTGCTATGATGACTAAAAAGATGCTCTTGGAGCAGGGCTGCACTTCACAAGACAACTCATGCTCCCGCATAAGCAGTGTGCAAAAGGAGGCAGAGGTGTGATTTTCATCCCACAGCAGCAGGTGGAACTGCCTCTGCGCACTGGAAAGGTAACATGGGAATCCACGTGCCCTACAGACATGGGCATTACAAGAACCAGCTCCATCCTAGGAGCAAAGCTGCTGAAGGCTCCAAGATACACAAACGATAGAGCCTCTTTTTCTCCCTCCTTTCTTCTCCCCAAGGCTGGTGGTCCTCAGAAATGTCCCTGTTTGGATTATCCCATTGCTGCTCCCAGTGTAAGACACCCTGGATGCAATTCATCACCTAGCTGCGGACACTTACATGTGAGAGAGCCATCAGGGCTCCCTTTAAACTCAATGGAGAGAAATAGGCTCCGTAAAGACCGGTTCCTATGATTAAATCGACTTCAGGATGAGGTCATCCCTCTCCAGGCTCCACTGATCAGATCTCCTTTGGTCTTTAAGGACAGCTTAGACAAGCAGCTCAGCTACAAACATATCATAGGCTCCTAAATTTTGAGTGTGATGAAGCCTACCTACAGATCCTACCTCGGTCTCCTGAAATTCAGTGGTGCTGCATACCCAGCTTGAGTCACAAGCTGACACCAAAACACCTTAGAAACTTGCAGGCTCCCCCCCAGACCAAGCAAGCCTGATGCTGGTATCAGTAACATCGAAGTTATGGATGTCAAGGGTTCAGTAAATCAGAGCTGTCAGAACAGTTCTGGAAGCTGCACCTGCAAACTGCCGAGAGCCACATCTGCACTCAGCCCTCCACCGGTCCTGCTGCTTTCCCTGAACCCCTTCCCTGGGACTTGGACAACCATCAGCCTCTGACCCTACATCAACCAAACCATTCCCTGTGCCAGACAAGAGGAAAAAGCTGATCCACAAGTAGGTCAAACCTCCTGTGCCTCTACTGTCCCAGAAACTTTCTTGCCAGGTCTCTGCTTGTAGCAGCACAGATCCTGGGCAGTTACCAAGGGCTTGCTTAGGAGCTTGCAACTGCCAGCCTAAAGGCATTCCTGGGTCAGTGTGCTTTTCTTCGTACCAGGGCAAAAAAGAGAAATACAGTGAACAGGACTGGAAAATCAGGCAAATGTTCTTAGGTTTCACAGAGATTGTGTTTAGGTGATGTTAGTACTCCTTTAAAAAGCAATCCTGGATGCATCCCTCCCTTGCTGAAGAAGTGTAATACACAGTTTTGGCCACTCCAGTCCTGTGAAACCATGTGGCAGCTACACAGCTAGGTATCTATACAGTGCCTGAAATAGCTGTTCTTTGGCATGGGAAGTGCTTAATTGCCAAGAAAGGTTAAAGGATATGATCATATGATTGATGGGATTGAGCGGTATTTAATTTTGAAGCATGGTTTTCAAAATGATTTTCTGAGACAGTGAGTTTGCTTTCTTTTATAAGTTAGAAATGTTTTGTGAAAAGAACTTTTTCGTTTACTCTGAATGTTTCTCCACTACCAGCAAAGAGGCCTCCACCCCTTTTTCATCAAGTTTTTCCCAATATGGGGATGAACATGACATATTTGTCTGACAAACAAAGTGTACCTTAAATGCTGAGTACGTACATTCAGATAACTGAATTTTCACTTCTATAGCACTTGCAAGTTTTTGTTTTTCCCGTCACAGTATTTGGGAACAAACTCTCAAAACAACCTGTTTTCAGTGCCTCATCTAATTACACAAGCAAAGCCTTGTATCTGCAAGAAACTGCCTGCGCAATGACTTGTGGGGACAACTGGCAGCACATTAGTACAGTAAGGTCTCTGGGCACTGTGCTCCTTGCCCAGTAACCACACAGGGCATGTGGAAAGGGAAGTGTCAAGATTCACACAGGCTGCTCCCACATTACAAGCCAGTAATAAGATAATTTGAAGAAACAATAGCACGCGCTTAGAGGCCAATACTAAATGTCAGATCCTTACCATCCAATTCAGACTCCCGCAGTTTGCTGCTTTTCCAAACTGGAGATCGAGCAGATGAACTTGCCTCAGGCCATGTTTGTGCAGGAGGAAATCCTTCGATTCACCTACTCCATGCAGAGCCTTTACATCTTGTCAGCCACTTATCAAAGGGCCTCTTTGCTGCAGATAACCTTTTCCTGACCAGGGTCCCTTAGCAGGACAGGAGCTTGTGGTGTGGCTGCCAGTGGTGTCTCTTCTTGTAGCAAACTGAAATCTTTGGAGCAACCCATCCAAGCCATTTTACAAAGAATAACTTCAGTAGAAAATATCAACATCTGCTTTCAGGGAAGGCAATGGAGAACAAGATCTCTGTACCCTGTGAATGCTGCTCATTTTCCAGTCTTTTAGAAAAAACAATCAAGTAGGAAAGTGAAATATAATGTTTTGTACCAGAATGCATCCACAGTTTCCCAGGAGGAAATTGTAAGACAGGCACATGCAGGAGAGCACTCTAGCAGACTGTGCAGACTTTTATTTTCCTTCCTCAGCAACATTTCTTTTCCATAGACATGAAGATCACAGCACAAGCCTTATTTACAGAAAAGCCACAGCCATGGCCCTTCTCAGGGATTGAGATGCATTTATTTTTAAAGTTTCTTCCATGCTCACAGCAGCAAGACATCCAGGCTTGATTTGGTTCTAGCCCTTGCTTGCACTGCAAACACAGCTTTTCAAACTCTACCTGCTGCACAGATAGAAACACTGGTTTATTAGCCTTTCACAGCCTTCCTGCACAGGTGAAAACAACTACACAGAGGGTGGGACAGTCTCAGACCTGCTGACTCCAGTGCAATACGCAGAAGGGAAGGGCAGCCCTGACCTCCCCTGGGCTCCCCCCAGCAGGCAGAGCATCCTTGGCAATGGGCACAGTGGAGCAGGAAGGGACGCAATCTTGCCAGGTTTGCAACACAGAATGATTTCTCTTGCTGGAAGGGTCATTATTAGCAGTAATCATGATAGCTATTTGTAAAACACAGGAATTTTTTCACCCTAGTCTTTGGAACCTTCTTTAGCTCAGGGTGGGTTTTTTTGTTTTTTGTGTTTCAATATTCAGTTGAGGTTTTGTTTTGCTTTCCAAACATCTCCAACCATCAGCCCACCAATATTTAAGAATGTGAGAAAGGCCCTGTTGGATCAGGCCATGATCCCTGCAGCCCTGTGTTCTGTCTTCAAGGGTGGCAGGAGGACATGTTTGGGGCAAGCTCACTAACCTGGCTCTGCCTGGTACTCATAATCATTGGACTAGCAATGTTAGGAAATACTTCCCTGCCTTCTCCTCTCATTATCCCATGAATCTGGGATCTGTCCATGAATTTCTTAATTAGCCTGTATGATCAGGTTTAAAAAGGCATCATGATGATATTGAGCAGCAGCAACCTTCAGGTTTTCACTCCCTGCTACATAAAGGAGTATATTTATTTTATCTACACTAGGGGCACCTCAAAAAATCTGCTGCTTTAGCCACTGAAGTACCAGGTGTTTCCTAGATAAACCACTCCTTCTCTTGAATACCAGCACCTTAAAACAACATCCTTGGCCTGTCCTGTCTTCTTCCCAGTAAAAGCATGTGCCAGACCCCTCCAGTCACACACACTCCTCCTCTCACCACACTCTCATCCCTTCCCAGGCTCACCCACTGTCTCTTACAATTATTTTTGAGGTATCCTGCAGTCCCAGTGGAAATATTGTTGGCCTACCCTTCTCATTCATGTTAGATGAGATGAGTAATGGAGAGGGGAGAAAATCCAGTGTGACTGCAGACACTGGGGTCACTTGGTGGATGGAGATGAAGAGGKAGAGGGTGTCTCTCTTATACAGCATGAAAGGGAAGTTGAGAGAATTGCTCTAATTGCTTTCTGATTTTGGGCTTGTTTTCCTTGATGGGATGTGTCTTCATGCAGCTGGGATGAAGCCTTCTTTTCTTCTCCATCCACTTCCCATTTTTAGGAAACCTGCAGAAATGTAGCATCTTTGAGCTTGCTCTCTGATAGATTGATTGAAATGAACCTGAAGGTAGCCTGGACACAAACATGCCCTCACAGCTGGGATAAGTTTTATTTCCCCAGTCAGCTATCCTGACAGAAAAAATAAATAAAGAAAATGTCAGCAGCCTTCTTCATGAAGTGGAAATGTTAGATCTGCTAATGGGGACTCCCCATTACTTCCAGGTTATAAGTGACAGGCTAAATAATGGGAAACCAGGTTTCTTCAAAGGCTTGTACAATAAAATGCTCCCTGCTTCTCCCTTAGCCTGAATACACAGATTAACCAGCAGGACAACTTACCAGCTAATGAAGCACCCGCTATATATCATCATCTCATTCCTCAATGATTCCTATCTTTAATGCAAAAAACATTTAAGATAACTAATCACTTTCTGGCATCTCCTTCAGCCTCTGCCTTGGACAGCAACAGCAGCATCTGCTACACAACCATTAGGACTTACACTGCGCCCATATGACGTACGTTTTCTGCCCCTAAGTCTCTCAAAAGAACTTTCCTGTAACTCCAATATTGAAGTGAGCTGATCATGAGTGTTTGTTTTGGCAGCTGGAAAGCAGCTGCCCAGTAACCAGCAGGGAAGCTCTGAGAACTTTTTCTCTCTTAGCAAGAGGATTATAGGCAAGTAAGAGCCAGGCTCATCCCCTGCAAGGAGTTGCGCTTGTACTTCCCAAGAGACTTAAACTCCCACAGAACTACTAAAAACACATCGACAGCAAACGCTAAGGAGGCTCCACAGTGTTGGCCCAGATGGATGCTGGTACTTTTTTTTTTTTTTGCCCTATGTGGGCCCTTCTACCCTCAAAGCTTGAGGTCACATGCCATCTAGTGGTGAAAAGCCAGGCCCAAAGCTCTGTTTTTACTGACCTTTGCTATTAAAATTCTCCAGAATTTCAGACAAAATCTGCGCTGTGAACAACTCACCAGGTTTTTAGCGTTTTCAGGAATCAGCGTTTTCCCATGTCCACACTGTTATTGCAGTATTCAAGAGAAATGGGAGGACTTCCTAGAACCGGGGACAAGGAAAAACAAAATCAAGTCCACCCTCAATATTTGAATCCTTAAGAAAGTATAAAAGCTAAGGCTGTAACAAATGTCATTGCTGATATTTAGATATTACAATTGTTAAATAAGCCTTGTGATTTAGGAAGATAAAGAGGCTAAATACAGATTATACAGAAAGTCAGTGGAAGAACTGAGAACCAAATTCACAAAGTGAAATTCCCAGTTCCCTGCTTTCTGCCCTTGCGTATTTTCTCCCTCTCCTTCCCCTCTTCGCTGCTCTGGAAGAAGGATGAGTATCTTCCCACAAGAAAGTATTCTTGCCAGTTGTTTGGGAATGTGTGTCGTTCCCCCGCCCCGATGCCAGAAATCAGTCAAATCAATTCTGTTTCTGGAGAGGCCATGTTGTGCCAGGATTCAAAGTCATAGCACATGCATTGACATCTAGCCAAGAAACAAAGTGGGCTTTGGGGGGTTTGGCAGCTCCAGGGAATTTAATGGATACTGCATACATGATGTGCCTGAGCTAATGGTATTATCTCTTAGAGCAGTTTGTTCATGCCAACTGCCTTCTTTCAGACACCGGTGCCCTGGACTGAGCACAGCCTCTCACAGCTGTTCAGATCTACAGCACTGCAGCAGGTCTCCTGTTTCTTCTAGTAAGTCCTCAAAGCAGGGTCTTGTGGGACTCCAAGGTAACAACTCTTTAGATTCTTCAAAATTTAAACCACTCACATAAGAAATGATTGGTGCATAAAAGAACGTGTATTTTCACAGAATCACAGAATCACAGAATCGCTGAGGTTGGAAGGGACCTCTGGAGATGATCTAGTCCAACCCCCCTGCTCAAGCAGGGTCACCTAGAGCACATTGCACAGGATTGCATCCAGGCGTGTTTTGAATATCTCCAGAGAAGGAGACTCCACAACCTCTCTGGGCAACCTG
>NW_020448442.1:242028-275142 GCF_003343035.1 Apteryx rowi | reverse complement strand
CTCGCCATCAGTTGTCGATCTTCAAACAGGGTCCCATGGTCGTAGAAACCAAAACCCTGTTGCCAACACCAGCGGCGCAGCCAGTCATTAACTTGGGAAGTATGTCTCCTCCTCCTCTCATCCATCCCCCTCACTGGCAGGATTGAGGAGAATTTGAGATTTTGAGGAGATTGTGACATATTCTACCATAGCATGGATATTGCCTAACATTTTTAAACACAAAAAAGGCTAACAGCCAATCATCTGGCATTTAGCTGATGATTCAAGATACAGAGGCTGTAATAACTTGAAAAAAGCAAGAAAGTTGTCTTGTCAGAAGGCTTCTGGTTAGATCCTTAACTGAGAAGAGGCAGGGCACTGTGCTAGGAAGACAAAGATTGATTGTAACAGGAATAGTATTCAGCGTTAACACAGCAACAGTGGTCCAGCCTAGCAAGAGTAAGAAAGACTTAGTTCAAGTTAGAGCTAGTGCTATTTGTAAACAAATTATTTGCTGATATGAGACTTTCAAATCCTGATATGAAGCATTCAAATTCTCTTGCATAGAGGAAATTGATATTACAGATAGCAAGCCACAGCAGATCTAAGAAGGACACAGAGTACACATATCTTCTGCTTTGCTAAATTATTTCACTGAAGGCAGGGCAATTTAAATTTTGCAAGGCATGGTTTGCATAGCACAGGCTTCTCCATAGAAAGCTGGAAGTTGTAACTGAGAGGAAAAATCTGGCCCTTGGCTTGTACAGAATACACAGACTCAGCAGAGGGATTCACAGAGAAGTACCCACCAGGCCACAGCTCCCTGATACAGCACATTACTTCTTACCCATGTGAGGGCAAGTGCACTGACAGCATTCAGCAAGAGTCCAGGGGCAGTCCACGCAAGGCATGCTAGAAGATGAGGGTACACTGCAGACAGTATATGTGCAACACTGACAGTGACCCCAAATTAATCACATTTTCTTCCACTGATCTCAGAGTCTTTTTTTTACTACTCAAGTGAAAGGTGCATTCATGTTATCCATATCTCCTTCCTCTAAAAGCCTTCTCCTATCTTTCCTTCAAGCTCATGGATTTTCATACCTGTACCTCCTCCTGCAGGTCCAAAGGTGACCTTATATCCTAAGTGCTCTCAGATATCAACACTGGTTAGTTCCTTCCTTTCCCCTCACTTTTGGCAACCTCATTCTTCCTTCTGGGTTCAGCTACCATCTCCAAAAAACTGATTCCCAAGTTTGTCTCTGCTTTCCTGTAACTTGATTAAATAAAGTCAGAAGTTTGACTTTCTGCTATTCAGTCCATAATGCTGTTCTGCCTATCTACAGATCTATCTTGCCAATTCCTTTTGTCTGAAGCCAGAGTCCAGCACTGCTACTTGTTAGGATCAGATGTAGGCCTTTCTCTTCCTTTTTACAGAGGCAGGCTATGAAGCAGTCTGGAGAAAAAAACAAAAAACAAAAACTCCCTCTTTTATTCAGCTTTCAGAGAACATTTTATTGATAAAAATACACACATGGATAACAGATACTCAAAACAGAGCACCGATCTACATGGAGAATAAGGCTAATATATGTCTTTAAGGTTCAATATGAAACCCAACATATTTACACTACCAACTTCCAGTCTAATCTTAAGTAAAAATACTGATATAACTAAAATTATATTGCTATAACTATAACCTAAGCAAGATGAGACAAAGTTTGTGTTTTACAGAGTTTATCTGTATTAATTGGTAAGGATAGAAGAGAATCTCAAGGACAGCACAGGAGTACCTGTAGGGAAGAAGCAGTATCAGTTAATGCTGCCTTTCGTGGAACTTCCGACAGAGCAGTGTTACCCAACAGTATCTTTATTCATCCTGCTGGGACAGATCACGTAGTGTTTCGTTGTGATCAGTGTCAAAGTAGAAAAGCAAGTATGTATTTTACAAGCACCAGCCAATCATTAACTATTACTGACCCTCCATACACCTATCTACAACTGAAATTTTATTAAAGTCAAAAAAAACCCCAAGTACGTAAGTTACGTAATGCCACAGCATTCTACTATATTCTATTAGTAGTCCATTTTTGCAAAGGAGAAAAGTAGAGCAATAGCAAAACAGTGCATTTCCTCAAGATCAAAAAGCATGCCAATAAAAGAATCTAGGACTCAACTTGTGCATTTTATTCACAGAAGCAATCAGGAAGGAAGCACATTCTTATTTTCTTCTCCTGTACAACATCTTTTGATTCCAGATTGAAAAGCCTTCTAAATTACCAACAAACTTACTTTCAGGCAAACTAAGAAGTCAATAAGCACCCTTAAAAGTGTAAAAAACAGAGGGAGAGATTAATTGCTAAAAATAAGTGACAACTTTTAAAAGATAAGGCAGAAAAACAACTTCAATAATTGTTCTAAAGGATGTATAATAACCTGGATTTTTATGTTGAAGTATTTTGTAGGTGTTATAATCAGCCAGAATTTGACTTTTGACAAGTCTACTTGCATAGTGTTGCACGCTTAAATAAGAAACTTTATTCTATAAGCAAGACCCCATTTGAACCTCCCTCCCAAAAAGCACTCAGATGAAGTACTTATATCAAGTCTAGTTACTTTATTTTTGTTATCTGTGCAGTCAGTTAAAACAGTTAACATGATGAAAACAGACAACCACAGAAGCATTAGGTACAGTATCTTAACACTGAAGAGGCAAATGACCATATTGAACACATTCTTTATGCTGGTCATTTCTAAACAAAACTGAAGTACATACACAGGTCTAGTTCAGTGTAAAACCTGACATTAAGCAGCAAGTTGCTCACAGATTGCAGCACAGTACATGGCATTTACTCCTAACAGCTACAGCAGCAGTGCTTAGTGGATGAACTGCATAGAATTAGCCTCATAGGCTAACATTAAATCACCACAGTAATAACCTTAGTGGCTCCCTAACAGGTATGAATTATGAAACTCAGCAGGAACAGTTGTCTACACTCTTCTCAATTTTTTAATGGTAATGTATGTTTTTTTCCAGTCTACTTTAAGCATTTGTTCCAGCCTTCATGGCAGTAACCCTTTTCAGTCAACTGTCATGTAGACAGTTGATTCAAAGTTACTTATTCAAAGTTACATGGCCCCTGCTGCAAAAGTGATATGAATGTATTTAAATTAAGAATGCAAAGTACATTCAGTAGAATGGCTGCAACAATAAGGCAATATATAGTTTAAAAAATAAACCCCGCTAAACAAAATCAACTGTGTAACCTGCTGCCTCATAAGTTTTCAGACTTGAATGAGACAGTTCAAACTTAAGTACTTATCAACCAGTAACATTTCAGAAGTACACTGGTAAAAAATATGCAAAGACATAAGTATATTGGACTGCCAGCAATCATGAGCTGGGTCTTATCACAAGCATACTTTCACACATACAGCCTCACTTTTACAAGTTTGAACAAAGTGCCCTGTACGAAGTTTTTTTGTTTTTTTGTTTGTTTTTAAGCCACTATGGACTCTAACAGGAAAAAAAATATACATTGACAGAAAATTATCAGTTAGAAAATTCTTCCTAACCCCATAATATAGGCCTTTGTCTTGCTACTAGTAAGATCATGACTGTTATACAGTATGCAGACAGCATTATTGGCAGCTACCTCACAGCAGCATTAACAAAATAGCTGTTTAAAAAAAGACTGAAAACTTTGGGGAGTGAAGTGTACACCTATGTATTGCAGGGAAGGGAGAAGGAAGCTGTTCAACTACAGCACATGAGCTTCCCAGAGGTTTCATGTCCATTAGTTTTAACTACCATCTTATTGTATATTTGATCAGTGTCAGCATTCAAACCCACATGGAATTTCCTTCATTAACTTGCTCCAAAATTTTTATTTTTACACCTTGAGAGCTACCTTGGCTATATGTGTATATTGCTGTAATTTTACTTTTCTTCACAACTACCAGAACTAGAAACTGAGTTAACTGTTACTTATCTCAGTTGGAGACTATGAGCATCAGCCTTTTGCTGTCTTCGATGCACTTATGTCTAGTTATAGTTGAAGTGCAAGTGAAGTGTCTATTCTAAATCAGAACAAAAACCTTTCTTTGTAGACCCAGATAAGCAATGCTCAAGAGAAAGATGCTCAAGATTTCTTTTTAAAAAAAGATGCTCCAGTACTTGATTAGCACTGCTGAGCTGAAAGTCTAATCATGTGATGAGAGAGACATAAGAATATCATTCATTTGACATTAMATTGTGCAGAGCAAACAACTGAAAGCAGCAGTGAAAAGAACCTGAATGCTTTTGATCAGTTTGAATAGATGCAAATTTTACTACTTTAGAAATGTAAATAGGCATTTTTGTCACCAGAAAGACTAGAGGAAGGAGACTATCAATATTTCTACATRTGTTTAAAGGATATGCACACAGCACTGTCTAATCATGCTTGAAAATGTAACCCTTTAGTACAAAGCATGCTTATACATACATGCTGGTAAACAAAGACAGACTTCTAGAGTCCCAAGGAAGGGCAGGGCAGATCTTACATACTTTAATACTGAAACATCCAAACTTTTTTATTAAGTGGATAAGATCTTGTAAGTTCAATAGCTTTTAAACAGTATTCACAGATGACAAATTAAAACATAAAGGCACTGAAAAGAGTGCTCTTTTCCCAGATAAAAGTTTATTTGATCAAACAGCTAAATGTTGCTCAGTTTTAGCTGTGTGAATGAACCAAACCACAAGTTCAGAAGTCATAGGCTTAAACTTCATAAAGGCTGAAAAAACAGGACTATAAAAGTGGTCTTGTACTACAGAGTTTTTAAATACAGGGAACAATGATCCAAACATTACCATGTATGAAGTGTTAAAAGAAAGCTGAAGCTGTCCATAGAACAGATATTTTAGGGTAGCTTCCCCCATACACACATATCAGAGGTGGCACGTGCACACTCCTTCTCTTCCCAAATATCTCATGCATCAATCTCCAGAATTGCTAGATAACAGAATTGGAGTTCTTAATTCTGAAGTATGATGTGGACATAGCTATATAATACATATTCTGAGAAAAACAAGAGCAACTGCTTATTACTGGTAAAATCAGTAAGACCTCTACCAAACATGAGGTATCAAATTCATTGCTATAACACTATCAAAGTGTTACAGTGGTGTCTACCAGTTGGTCAGAATGCCTTAACTGGTTCCAGGAAAAGAAGTTATATCTGGTACCAAATACCTGATGTAAGAGTGTATAAAGTGAGCTAGAGAAGCACTTAGAACCCAAAAGACAAAGATGACACTTCAGAACACTAAACAGCAAGTACTTAATCTAGGCTCCTTCCTTTCTCCAACAGAAGTTGGGCTAAGAGTAAAAGGTTCAGAAAGAACACAGAAATCAGGCAGGACTGTTCTATCTGTAACCCTTTCTGATGTCAAAACCAAGAAATCAGGCTTTATCACCCAATTTTTTTTTTAAAGGAGATAAAGCTCCACATCACATGCATTTGATATTGATTTTCCATATTTCATTTATACTTTTTATATAAAAATGTAACTGAAGTCTCACTTTAGAATATTTTCTAAAGCAGGATATTCTTTCAACAGTTATTCAAGTTCACATGCATTTACAAGGTTGAAGGAAAAAATATATATATCTTTATATATAGCTAAGGAAATAAAACTCAATTTCACAAGAAGTTGTTGTAGTGCTGTAAAGTAAAAATAATTTATCAACCATTTCAAGTCTGAAACATTTACCATGTTCAGACTAATGCAAAGGCTAAGCCTATGGTCCAGAATGTGTTTTCATGTTTGCAGGGATGGAAGCTACAGCAGTTCAGCATTTTTCACTCCCTCCCCCCCCCCAACAGATTTTTCTTTCTACCCCTCCTTTCTTCCAGTACTCTATGACTTGGTGCCAAAGCCCTCCCTGAACCTCTAAAGTAGCATATATTTGTAGTTCAGAAGTAAAGGTTCACAGGTATTTATATGACCTTTTATGTCAGTTTTCCATAAGATCAAGCCACTGAAGAACAGACACAGTGCAGACGTGCTTAACCATTCATAGGTAATCAGTAGTTCAAGGGAGTATTTTAAGTTGTTTCTTCTGCAGGGGCCCTTCGCTGGCGAGCAGATTTCTGTCTACCTCTCTGTGGTGAGGGTGGAGTCTCCTGTTCAGCTTCAGTCTCTGAAAACTCGTTGTCCCCCTGTTGGGATCCTGTATCACCTATTAGTTCTCTCAGGAACTTGAATTTGGACAGAAACAATTGCCAGACCACATACCAGCCTGCAGGAGACAGAAAAGGTATTGTTCAGTTACTTCATATAAATTGAAATTCACGTATCAGTCAAAGTATACCAGAAAGGTGAGCACAAATTTGATCAGCAGCGCATACATTAGTTACTTACCAACTCTCAACCCCCAAACACTCCCTCCTAATCCACAACCATTCCTTTCTACAGTCCTACAGGTACCAGTTCAGCTTGATAAAGTTTAATCTCATCCAGAGGCAAAAGTTGAAGCTCYGGAAAAAGACCTGAACATGTTCTGAATTATCCTGCCACAGCAAACAGTAAGTGGCTGATTACAGTTGCACAGATATAGGTCTTAACTGGCAGGTGTAACTACCTAAGATCCTTTTCTTTGAAGCAAGGAAGCAGGATTCATTACACACACACTGTAAAAAGTAACAGTGGGATTTCTATCCTTACTATGAAAACACTCCATCCTACTGAAAATATTCAAAACCACCACATTTTTAAAGTTTCATTACATAATCTCTGTGAAGCACACTTGTGGAGTTCTTGAAATTAAAACTATGCTTTATAATAAATACTGTTCTAAAATTCACAAGATCTGTCTTTTATCATAATTCACTAGAAGATTACATCACCCATATTCAAGATATTCTCTCACCATGTCAAAATCCCACTAAAGAAAAATTAACATTCTCTGGTAAATTTATGCAACTTTATTCAGTTCTGTTCCAGTTCCAAAATGCTGTAGGTTCCATAACTATGCAAAATAAGTATTATGTTGAGAGGGTCATATTTTTTTTAATCTAAGTGTTTTAAGATCCAGCTCCTCCCTCCTCTTCTAAATGTGTGTTTCTAGAAGAGGTAGCCAAGACTTAAAGGCAAATGTATTTGTATCTAAACCAAACCCAGAATCTTCCTTTTAAAAGTGTCACTTATCAAAGCATTTGGATTGAAAGAGGCTGGAGTCTTACCAAGGACTATTGACATATTTTCCCTTCAGCTAGGCAGTCAGTTTCATAATCTATAAGATACAAGTGCAACTTAACTGTATATTTCACAGACAACTAGGATTAAATTTAAACAGTGATCTAAAACCATGTGCTATACAAGAATCATTTGCAATATCAGAAACAGACTGTCTTGCTTAGCACTATTAATATTTCGTTTTCTGGTCACAGGACCTTCCATTCAAGCCTATACTGCTGATCTAGGGAAATATAAAAAGTCTTATTTAGGCTGAAATAGCAAAAACAATCCTCCCAATTACACAACTGCCAGCAGAAACAGCAAACTTCCGAGCATGGACAACAACAGACACTTATTAAGAAAAGGGAAGAAACAGTAACAAGTGGCAATACATGCAATCACAGCACCACTAGTTTTCTTCCTCTTCTGGAATCGAAGTCATGCCAATACAAACAGGCAGTTGCTCAGGATGAAACACGATCCCACCCTTCCCATCTGTCCCACATACTTAACTTTCGTAACTTCTCTCCTACTGAGGAGAGCTGGGGGAAAGCTTTTAAAAGACAACCTATTATGACCTAACTTAATTTGTAAAACTTGCACCAAATAGTGCCCTTTTCCATTAAGAGCTGATGAACCTTTAAAAGATTTATCACTGAATTCAATCTGATGCCCTAAAAATACATTAGAAACCCCTGCATTAAAAAAACCTCAAAGTCAGGTGTCTTTTTCTTTCATATCTCAAGGTAAAAATTGAAAGAGCTACCTCTCAGTGGAAACAGTTTTTAAAAAGTATTTCAGGTCCCTGGAATCTATAGTATTTTGCACATCTTGAAGGTCATAAATCAACTCCCATTTTTCTCATGGCTTTAAACCTCATTAAAGAGTAATCAGATTTCCAAAAGCCATGCTCATTTCTAGGCCACCTAGGAAAGATGATGCATAAGATACATACCAAATGAAAATAGGAAAGTCACAGGAAAATGAGACCTTGGCAGACTATTACAAGCATTAAAAAGTGTTTTCTTCAACTCTCAGCTCTGTCAGGCAGAACAAAATTTGGGACACTATATTTGAAAGTGCCTGAAAAACATGCAGTATGTTCTACAAAGTCTAGTTAAGGATATACATGGCAAAAAACCCTCAAAATTTGTTTTCAATCCTACCTAAAGTACCTAAAGTGAATTTATGCAAAACAGATGCCATGTTACTCCCAGAGAACAACACAGAAAAAGAAAGAGGCCAAAATATTTAGGGCCTTCCAAAATAATAGTATAGGAAGCTTTAGAGAAGCATGACCTGAATATATCTGGTATAAATAAACCCTCCAGTAAGAGAGGTATTCTAACTTTCACTGGGTAAAGTGCACCATATGCTTTCTTCAACAAATGAAGCAAATGCAAATTGGGCCACTTAACACAGAAATTACAATTTAAAAAGAAATGGTAAAGAACATTTACAGTTTATTCTCAGATATTCTAAGAAAAGGGGGGGGTTGTTTGTTTGTTTGTTTAAGATTTAATTTCAGTTAGAACACAGTGGTCTGAACATCCAAAGTACCAAAGGCCATAAAGATTTCAAAGCTCTCTAGCTCAAGGAAACAATCAAGACAGCAGATAACCAGCCAACATGACTGGTCAGAGCCAACATTAAGCAATCAGACCTGCAATGAGACAAGTGAAATGAAACACCATACAGTGCATTATAAACAAAATTACAGGAAATTTATTCAATGGTAGTTGGAAGGACAATCCATTGTTGATGTTTCCATGTCTTTTCCGAACTTCTTCCCATTATTGCTTTCCCTGAAGGCATTCCTCACCACACACAGCCCCCTGTCTGATTCTACATGAAAGACCATCTCAGACTACATCAGAGACTTTTAGGTCCATAAAATAATTTAAGTAGAAAGATTCCTTTCTTTCACCTGCTCTAGATATAGTGCAAACTTGGATGGATTAAAAAAATCCCCAAAACAAACACACCTGTTTGAATTAAGTTAATAGTGCCTCTTCATTTGAGACTCCCTCTCAACTTACAGCTGCTAAACACTTAAGAAACACCTTGGAAATAACCAGACTACTAATGAACTGAAACAAGTTATTCTGGAGAAAAGAGTTGATATCACTGCTGGAGAGAGTCTAACTACATCATGAAAACAAAGCCTGGAGACAGATTCAAGGTGCTGACTTATTTCTAAAGCAGATGACAATGTGTTTTCTACCTATTAATTTTCCAGTCATTAAAACACTACAAAATGGTAACACCAGACATCTTTCCACACTAAATAACCACACATTACAATAGTATATTTTAAAACAGCTTAGTACACAAAAAAAAGAGGCATCTTTGCCTGTCTTGTCTTTATGCATCTCAACTTGGCTTCACAACTACTTTGCTGTAGAGCTCATGCTGAACATGTAATTCACATCACCAGCTTGTGTCCAAAATGCTTTCAGTTCATTCAAACTACAATCTCAAAGAAATTCTGATGGTTTAACTTCACCACACACAAAAGTGTTTGATTTGAATCAGTTCTTCAGTGCTTATTACTTTTTTTCCAGCCATTTGATTTATTTTTTCAAGTCATTTCTAGCTTGATTAAACCTGTGGCAGTCAAATGGCACAGCTGCAACACACCTTCAGCAAAAACAAGCAGTGATGATACGCCAGACTAAAATTGCTATGCTGATCTGTGGAAGCTGCCTCTCCAAGGGGCAAGCCAGGTCAACAGTACATCATTCTGATGCAAAGCAGGGCCTCCAGCTCTTGGCTACAGCAGAGGTCTGAATCCAGGGACCAGGACCATAACTCATCACAAACAGACAGTATTCTGCATTTAAGCAAGTAGCAGCTCCCAGCCTCCACAGAGTTTAGTACTCAATAAAAGCTGGGAGCCACTGTCTCATTTAAAATGCCACAGCTAGATGCCATCCAAAGACTTAAACCATCTTCAGCACTGTGCCATCAGTATGTCAGCCCCTGCTGTAAACAGTGATACATGATGCGAATTGTGAAGATGTGACCATGAGTCAAAGTCGACTCAGAAGTATGTCATATCATGATGTTATGCTATGAAGATTTTATGATTTGACTAGGTTTTACAAAAGCTACCTTTTAAGTTGCTTCCCACACCTAGTTCTTCGTAAAGGGGAAAGAAATAATCTGATTACAATAGGTTAATCCCCCTCAAAAAGTGAAGGGCAGAAGTTTCAGGGTCCATATAACCTGTTTATCTTACACTGGCTTCTAAGCATAAGCTAAAAGTGGGAGGGTTATCTGTACTGGAGCCTCCTACTGGATACTCCTACTGGAATCAGGAAGGCCACCAAACAAAAAAGCCTCGAGAGTAATGTGGAATGCACAGGATAAAATAACCTGAATTTTATTCTGTGAAATACAAATCAAACCAAGAAAGGAAGGAAGATGATGTGGTAACAGCACAAGATTGTCTTGAAAAGCTGTGTTTTATTTCTCTCTAGTATTGACATCCTGTGCAGTCTTGCAAAATCATTTTACCTCTGTGGCCCTACTGATTTGAAGATAGGATGTTACCATGCAATGTGCTGAAGACTAATTTAGAATTGTGGTATTGCGAAGTTGAATGTTGTCTGTATAGCACTCAAATACTACAATAATGTCCATCACAGAAAGTCTTACAGATCTACAGAAGAGGGGGAGAAGAGAGTTGAAGGAGTGTAGAGCTCAGGATGCTAGGCTGAGATTTGGAACAAGGTTTCACACTGAACTTTGTGGGGTATCATCTGTGACCACGGACAAGTCACTTCAGTGCTGCGCCATTTTTAAGATGAAGAAACTATCACTGCCCCAGGGCATAGCTCTGCTATGGAGAAGACAGAGTAATGAAAGAGTACACTATGCAGATACTGCAACAACAAAAGACAACATGTTATGTGTTGCTTGGTTCTGCATTGCTCCTTAAACCTAGTCCTGTCTGATGCAACTTTTTTACCATATGCAGGGATTATTTCAGACTTAACTGATAGCAAGGTAATTCCTACCTCCCATTTGTATTAAGTATCAAAGAAAAGAGTTCAGGTTCAAAGAAAAGGCCATTTTCTCTTTATTGCTAATCTAATCAGACAAGACTTCCCTTGCCTTTGATGTATTTTGAGAGAGTTGCTCATTTAAGACAGTTACAAAATTGTTTAAACAAACATTAAAGAACAGTTAAGGCAGAATTTAGGGCTCAAATGTTTTCCCATCTGCAACTGAATTCAGACTCATGAAGCAAACCACACGCTTGTTTCACCAACACTAGTTCTGGCACAACTTTGTTTTTAAGTTCATATATGTCAAACCACATTTCACTAGCATCTCTTGCCAAATGAGATGAACACTTCTATCTGTTCCAGAGAAAGCACTCTTCTGCAATTGCATATAGCTTAATGCATTACTACACTCAGAAAATAAAACAAATATACATAAGTAGCATATGTAAATAGTCCTAGAGTTCACCTTGGCTGGTATTTTATTGCATCTCCTTGACTATGCATAATTCCTACCACCTGCATAGGAACATGGGATACATGGTAGAAGGAATATGAGGTCACCTCAAGAAAAACCACAGAGACAGTCAGAAAAGATGGAAAGAAAAAAGTGGAAGCAAGTTACCTTAGTCCTACTTTTAAAAGAGCAACTGAAAAATAGCTATATTTGTAGTCTCTCAGTAGTTTCTATGTCAGATGTGCTCAGTTTACCAACAGGGATTTCATTAGCTGCAAGCTTTCAGTGCTTACTAACGAATTCAGATTAACAGCAAAAGTAGCAATTGCAGACACCCTGAAGTGCTTAAAGGAAAGCAATCAGGCATATGAATTTACTTTTCACATATGGCTGACAATTAAACTGGTCCAAATGCCTAATTCTGATAGAATTGACATGTTTTGAATTTTACATTTTTACTTTCAAAGAATGATAAAAATTACATTTTTCTCATTATTGCAGTTTTTATTGCATTTATTAAATCATATTTGTGATAAGCAACCAAAATTCACACGATCCTCGGATATCTCCTGGATTTTTAAGTCTACTGTTTTCAGCAAGCATTCACAACATGAGTCCTTTTATGAGCCACTCAAAAACCAACTTACAACTCTTTAGGCTCTTGACCCTGTAAAGTCCCATTTGTAAGGCTGTTTCAGCAGCTCTCTTATCAGATGACTAAAATATTCTTATCAAATTAAGTTTATTCAAGCTTATATCCAGGCATTCTTGTGTCAGCTTTGTCCATGAACTTGTAGTCTKGCTGGCTGGCATTTACACATATCCATACATAGCACTCAAGGAGACTAACAGGTTGTAAAGAACAGCAATTTGTATGCAAGAAGGTGGATAAGAAACTGGCTATCAGAGGAACAAATAAACCTTTAGGTTGGAGGTGAGCTTACTACTCAGTTACTCTAGTAGGGGTCTTAACACTGACTTCCTTGATTATTTTCCATAATAATGGCAGAAGTACTAGTACTAACAAGTGCTATACGGAAAAAAAATTACCAAATCCTGCAAGTCATTATAAAATCCCATAGAGTTACTTCTAACTGTTATATTATCCAGTTAGAACTTTCTCCTCCCTAYCAAAACAATGGAGATACCAGCTTCCTGTGCTTTTTTGATCTACATAACTTTTTAGCAATCATTTTATAAGCTGTTTGAATCTTTCATCTGTATCTTAATTTCAAGTGAAGTATTAATTGAATCTGTTTATTGTACAATACAAAACTTCAAATTGCTAAGCATTAAACCCCTTTAAGTGGTTTATAAACTACTTTTGCTATCTTTAAGCAAGCACTAGAGAGAAGTTTAAGTTACCAAGCAAAGTTAATGAGATCCTTCAGCATATCCCACCATTTATTACATCCAGAAAAATAAGCAAAAAGGCCAGGTTTCCAATTTTGAAAACATTGCAAAATCATTCTATTCTCTCAGCATTACTTCCATGAGAAGCTCTAATTAAAAAACATATACTCTGAGAGCATAAAAAACCCAAGCAAGTACCACATTACATCTTCAAGAACCAGAAGATAGCCAGACAACGATTTCTGAACACAAAGGCAAGAGTGAAAAATACCTTGATGGAATTTTTCTTCATGAAAAAAAAAATGAATAAAGGTCTGGCATTCAAAACATTCTTTGTTAGTGAGATTGCAATTTAACCCCACATGGTGTAAAAAAGTGCCCTCTCCTTTACTTGTTGCCCAATTGTTAAATCTGATGTATTCCAGTTCCTCTGTTATGATGAAACTGAACAATCTTTCCCAGCTTATCCTGTCCTCTCTGCTCAGTTTTATAACTATCACCTTCCTCCATATTTTCCAGGCTAGGCATGCATGTCTAACCTATTTTGTATCTCTTCTTACAGACATTACATAGCTCTTGCCATCCTGTTTAACATAAAAAGAAATAGATTTTTTTAAAATAAGGTAATAGGAATACACTGTTTGAGACATAAGAATATCATAGATTCTTGCAGCAATGTAATGACATTTTCTATCAAACTTCTAATGCTTGATTTGACTGTTTGTTACAAAGCATTAGATGGATACTTTAGAGAAATGTTCGCAATGACTTCAACTTATACGTCCTTCAGGATACCAACATCTCAGTTAGATCCCATTGTTGTGTGTGCATATTTCACATTTTTTCTTATGTGCCTTACTCCACATGTGCTAAAACACTGAATTTCACCTGCCATTTTATTATCCAATCCATTGAGACAGCAAGATCTTTCTGCAATGCTCTGCAGTTTTGACCATGATTAACAATTTTTTGTAAGTCATAAATGTCTCCACTTTGCCCCCTTGCTTTCCCGAGTCATTTACAGAACCACCTGCGACCTGCTTTTTATCTCACAAATCTTTCACCACAAGCTACAGCACAGCTTGAGGATTTTTTTTTTTTTGAACTCTAAGTTCACTATATTGATCACAGTCACCCACCTTCACTGTACTGCTGATTCCTTCCAAGAACTCTAACAGGCAGGTTGTGCCTCCCGTTTACATAACCCTGCTCTGCGTTAAAAAATAAAAAGTTTAGAGAGCTTTTCTTTATGCGACTCCAAGTACTGCTCTAAATCTACCCTAGCAAACTAAAATCGAAAGCGTTACTGAGGGGTAATCAGAAGGAAGTTACTTCTTCCGTTCACTGGCATTTCAAACCCGGCTAGAAGCTGCACAGAGTGACTACTCAGCAGCGCGTTTACTAGAAAGGCTGTCAGCTTCAGACTGCTCTCCGAATTAAGCTCTGGAAGCATTTCAAGTATCAAAAATATTTGAAAACAAAGAGAAGGGGGCGCCGTGAACGGCACACGCTCCCACGCCCCCTAGGGCACCATGCCCTTTGCTTCCTCGAGTCGATCCGAGCGGGGGAAGCAGAGAGGAGCCGCCAGAGACCGAAGCAGCGGGAAGGGGGGCTCGCCAGGCCAGGCCAGCCCCACCGCCGCGGGGAGGGGGCCGGACTCACCGCACAGCATGAACAGCAGCACGCAGGCCAGGGTAGCCACGATCACCAGCAAGGTCAGCCCGATGCTCTGCCACATGGTGCCGGGCGCCTTCCCCCGCCGCCAGGCGTGGCGGCCTCCTCCGAGGGCGCTTGCCCCCCGCGGCGGCGGCCGGCGGACAGCGCCGGGCCCCCGGCGGCTGTCACGGCCCGCTCAGMGCGGCGGGGCCCGGCCCCTCGGCGAGCCGCTCCGCTCCGCTCCCAGGCCGGGCCGGTCCCTCAGGCGCTGCGGGACAGCTACGGGGACAGGCCCGTGGAGCCGACCGTTAGGGGGAAAGGGCCGCGCCTCGCATGGCTGCCCGGCACCCAGCTACCGCTGTGGAAGGGATGGAGAAGTGCTGAGAGGAGGAGAGCGGAGCGGGGCCCCGCGGGGAGCGAGGCCGGGCGGTGCGCTGCTGCTGCGGCGGCGGCGTCCCCTCCTCCCGCTCTTGACAACCGGTGTGCGGAGTGGCGGCAACGAAACAGCGCGGGAAGCGGGCGGGCCTTTAAGTGCGTCATGGTGACGCCAGGCGACGCGCGGCGCATGCTGGGAGCCGCAGTTTGGTTCCCGCCTCAGCGGCAGGCGCGGGTGGGCGTCGCGGCAGCGGGGACTACAAGTCCCAGCATGCCCCGCCTCGCCCCCTCGGGGAGGGAAACGACGTCCAAGGGCCGTTGCGACCGTTGCTCCCCGCACGCGCGTGCTGCCCTGACGCGCGGGAGGCGGGCGCCTACACACACACAGACACACCCCCMCACACACTCCGCGGCCTGGCTTCTAGTCCTGCGGGGAGCAGCTGCGGCCGTTGCTACCGCTGCGTCTGGAAAAGATGACTTACCTCAGCACTAGAGCAATTACCTCAGCAGAGAAAACCAAGCAGCCGCGGTGCGGTGATGACAGGCTGCTCTGCCCGGAGGGAAGGCTGAAAAAGGGTTGGCTGTGTTCGTGCCTGCCTAGGTGCCACGGCCTGGAGTGGCTTTGTGAGGCAGACGTATGGAGAGAGGGACTGCTGACATGCTAAAATACAGGTATGGCTATAGCTGAAACAGAGCAAAAACTGTAGGGTGGATTGCTTCCTTAGCAGTGATGTACATCAGCCATAGAGATGGGGTAACCTGGTCCTTGGTTCATTTTTCTCCTTATCATTTCCCTCCTTCCTTCCCTGTATTTGATCTATAAGGTTACCGAAGGACTGCTGTGCCTTAGCTGAGGCAACATTTTTACACCTCTGCCAGCCCGGTGTGGTTCAGTTTCCACATAACCTTAGCTCTTGTCCTCTATTGATATCGCAGTGATATACCAAAGCTGGTCGTTCCCTCTTAAGAGAAGTCAGAGGAAATGGTAGCTTCCAGGAATCAGGAGATAAGGGTTTTATTCTTGGCTTTGACACGGATTTTGTCTTTAGCACTAGAATAAGGTAATAACTTTCCTCAGTAGTGTAGGAGACATTGGTTGATGTTTCTTAAACAGCTGAAAATTATGTGTGTTTAAATGCAGTACTATGGAAGCCTAATTATCCTTGAAGGTGTCTCCATTACAGTGAGATGTTAGAGAAAGCATCTATTTCTGCTTTGTGTTTCTTTTATGGATTTTTTTAAAATCTCCCCCTTTAAATGAAGCTAAAATTCTTGTCTTTTTTCCTGCTTCATTTCTCCTCTTTTCAAGATACCTGTAAACCAAAATTACATACATGCAGTCCCCCATTCACATTCTTAAATTTGCTGTCAGTTCACCAAATCAAATCAGAGTTCGGTCTTTCCATTTCAAATGTTATCTCTGCCAGCATTCCCAGACCTGTTTCTTATTCTGCCTTACCCACTCATTGTCTCACAAACCTCACTTGACTTGAAACACCTTTTCTGTTATTTCTCAATTACTTTGCACTTTGACATGCCTCCTGATCTCAAAATGTCACTCTAATTCTAGCCTAAGCAGTTGTTACATACTTCATTAAGCAACACTGCTTCTATATAGCAAACAAACAGCAAAGCAATACCAGTTATTAACATACTGACTTTTCAAAAACTTTTAAATTCCCTTCTAGCTACACTGTTCTGTGTCTCTGATTTTTTATTTATCATTTACAGTTAGACTAAGATCTATGGGACCGTCACTTTCACTTTACTGTAAAATAGCTGTAGCATTTTGGGTCTATTAAAATATTTCATATTCATTATCCTACAGTTCCAAGCTGTTTTACTAAATAGCTGTTAATTAGTTCACATTGCATCTCTAAGCAGTGCAGAACCACCCAGCATCCATAACTGAAGAAAAAAATAATCTGGGAATAAAGACATTTTGGAGTAATAAATATTCATAGCATCCCAGGCAGTATACTAGGAAATAATGATGAGACAGGTAGCAACAAGATTAGCAACAGGTAGAGGGACTTTTAATCAACATAGGTTCAGTTTGGAAAACCTTAATTTTATTTATTTAAGTGTCCCTTTCTCTAGAGCATAAAATGTAAAATGAAGGTGCCTCAAACTTGAATTTAAGGCAGCTCCAAATAGTAAATGCACTTAAATAGCTTCAAGGAGCAAACTCATATGCCAAAATAGCTATAAATGTTTTGAAACACCCATCTTCTGGTAGTTACAGCTCTATCAAATTATACTACAAGAAATTTAACTCTCCTATAGAAATACGAAAATTTTAACATGAATATCAAAAAATGCTTCCCAACAACAAGGTTTCTTAGGTTGAAGAATAATTTCCAGCAGGAGCCATTTCAGATCTAGTACCTGTGACTTTTTTAGCCTTTATAAAGAACTAGAAAAATATGTTCTACTCCACAAGGCTGATGAAGTAAGTTTTGTGAATCAYGATTTACTTAAATCTGAGGACAACGTACAGCCCAGAAATTTTCAGAATATTACACTGCCTGATTAAGCTTGAAGCATTTCACTTTCTGCTTAATTTCTACAAGGTTTCTCACCTGGTGCACACATGTCTTAATCACAGGATGTAGGGCATTCTCAGGTGGCATTCCCTCAGTTCCTAGTCAACAAAGTTCTTCATGGATGAACTACTGAGATTGTCATCAAGACAGACAACAAACAAGTAAAGCAGACTCTCTAACATAATAGTTGAAGCACTCACATAGAAGATAGAAGTTCGAATCCCCACAGGCAAAGAATAACTGACTGTTACACTGTAATCAAGTCATGAGAAAAGAGAAGAAATGCTTCCTTCTCCAACAATTTGGTGAATATAGTCTTTGTTTTCCTATTTTTTCTAATATATGAAATAGAACCTTTTATGTGGCTACATAGAACATGTGTCAAATAGAACATATTCACAGATTTTCCTCTGAATAAAAAAAATATATATATATATTGCATGTATTTTATCCAAGACTATTCTTTTGATCAAAATTAAATTATATGAAAACACACATACACACACACCTCTACATATCATTTCATGTGCTAATGTGCCAGAAGTCTGTATGGGAGACAATGGGCACAAACTGAAACACAGACAGTTCCATCTGAACATGAGAAAAAACTTCTTCACTGTGAGGGTGACAGAGCACTGGAACAGGTTGCCCAGAGAGGTTGTGGAGTCTCTTTCTCTGGAGATATTCAAAACCCACCTGGACGTGATCCTGTACAATGTGCTCTAGGTGACCCTGCTTGAGCAGGGGGGTTGGACTAGATCATCTCCAGAGGTCCCTTCCAACCTCAACCATTCTGTGATTCTGTGTGATTCTGTGTACCAATACCAATGATGGTGATGAATTTGGGGTAAGTGAGCTACAACATGGATATTAATATTTTTCAAAAGTCTAGGAAATCACACCCAAGAAAAAAAACATTAAAAGGTAGTATTGAAGAGATTTTTTTTACTCACTGAAGCTCAGAAATAAGGTTGTTCATACAAATCTAAATTTGCTCTATCACCTTCCTTGTGCATGTGTATGTGCAATGTGGAGTTACAGAACTACATGTAGCTCATCCTTTCCCTGAAGAGGATGGATAAAACTCATCAGTGATGTCATTATGAATGTATGTCCATTATCTTGCAACATTCAGTCACTGCATACCATCTATAGTCTACATTCAATACTTTTTCCTATGATGCTCACTGCTGATCAAACTTTTCAAGTCTTCACTCTCAGTGTATATGACCATGTAGGCATCAAGATATGTGTTGGAGGCAGAGGGAAGAGGATGGTCAGGTCATTAAGCAGGGAAGGGACTGCAGCACAAGACTGGTGAGCATGCCTTTCTGAGGGCTTCTGCAGAATGGTACACTAGACCATGGATCAGGTCAAAGCAGTAACAGTTGATATGTGATTTCACAGATCACCAAGGACATGCAATGTTGCAAATAAGAGAGCTAAGACTAGTGGCAGGGAAGAGTGATTTAGGAGCTAAGGACACATGCCTCCTTTTCAGGGTGTGAGATCTGATGCATCTAGACTAACCACTTGTTTCGCAGCCATCAGCTAACTAATGTTTATGTTTGTGTAGCAAGGCAAGGTGAGAAATATTATCACCAAGGGGAAGACTGAGACTAGAGCATAYGTTCAAAGTATCAACAGGTTTTGGATGCCCCTCTTTTGACTRGTGTATGGGAAAGATTTAATGTTTCTCTTACCTTTAACTTGTTTGTAGCACAGCCTCTGGTGATTTCAGTTGCAACTGTAAGTGCTCAGCACTTAGGGTAATTGAATATAGATTTGTCAAAGCCAGACAGCAGAAAGGAATAATAAAATAATTGACTAGCCATAGAAAAAAATATTTAAATGATCTACCCATAACATGTAATATATGTTAGGTAGGCAGTGTTATTCTGTCCTCCAAAGAAGTTTCAGCCACGTTAACAAGATTATCTTTTCTCCTTCCTCTGACCCTTGTGTCATTCATGACCTTCTTTCTGTTTGTTATTATTTACACTGTGCATTGATAAAGCAGGTGTCTTGCTGAAGGCCAGTAATGTAAATAAGGCTTATCATAATGAATATGCAAAAAAGAGCAAGTTAAGGTAATCCAGGCAGTTTTTGTTCTATTTTTTAGAACAACATTTTTTAGTCCTTGTCTTTGCACATTTAAAATCTTTGAAGATAACTGGCAACCAGATCAGATATTGCAGCAAAACCAACTATGTGGTGTAGGAGCTCTACTGCTTCTCGCTTATACCTGAGCAGCTAGTCAGGGAGGGATAATTTAATACAGAAGGTGCAAAATCTAGCCCTTTCTTCTATTCAAAATCCAATTGATCACCTTCCCCCCACACCTTTCTTTTAAGATTAATACATTGTTATTTCCTAGGGAATAAGTATAGAGAACTGTCTGCTTCCATCCCTTTCCCTCTGCATTACATTGTTAAGCTTATCTTTCAAATATTGTTCTTCAACCAGATAGTATGCTCTTTGGAAAAGAACTTGCCTTCCAGTGTAGGTCTGAACACAGCCAGCTACAAGATCAGATCCCAAACTGGTATGTTTGTACACTATCATAATGCTTAATTTAGAACACTAGCACGTGTGAGAGAGATCATTCAATTCCATTCACAATTAAGTTAACAATTAAGTTAACACCATCAAACTCCTCGCAGGAGGCATGGTGAAGACACGGTGAAGAACAGAGCATCTAAACATGGTCTTTTGTAACAGCTTGGCCTCAGTTTTTGGTTTAGAATCAGCAACCTTTTCCCATTTCTTGGTTGACTTAAGTAAGTATGAACTATTTATATTAAGCTGATAGGCATAAGGAGAATAAGAAATTATATTTATGTAAATATACAGAATATCAAACTGCGTAACTGAAATATATCTGTGACTGAAGCCATGGTCTTTTCCTGGATATGTAGCAATTGTGTTTCAGCTTTAGGAAAGCATTTAAGATGAAATACTTGCAGTATTGCTTTATTCCAAAAGAGGGTGCTAAAACATAAAATTTACTCCAAAGACTCCTGCAATGCTGTACAGTTGCTCAAATTGGTACCTCCTCCAGCACAAGCTTATTTTGGCTTAGTTTTTACTTTACATGCCCACAGCTGTCGATTTAGTACAAGGTTTAGTTTTAGGTGTGCAGAAATATTATACCAGTTGCAGATTCAGGAACCAAAAGCATAGAAGAAATGACATTATACAAAGAACTAAATAAATCTAGGAAAAGCCAGAAAACAAACTTGCAAATCTATTTTGATAAATTACAAAATCTGTTAGTTTCAGGCTGAGTATTCAAATTTGATTTAGTGCAGTTTTATTACTGACAGTTCTTAAGTGTTTAAAGCACTCACAGAGTGAACGGAACTTTCATCGTGTTTAATTCCGTAATTCCCCATAGCATCATTAGTAGAACTGAGATCTTTAGATACATAATCACAGTCCTCTGCCAATAAAGTTAGCAAAAGAGCATAACAGAAGAAAGACATCCTCTTTCATCTGAGCTAGCTGTTCAGGGAAACAAGAGACATTTTCCTAGTGAGCTGGACAGATATTTACTGATAGGACAAATTCATGAAGACAGACAAGTTTTGAGTTTAAATTCCAAGTTTTGGAGGAGATCATTATCAAGAGCAATGGTTGGCAATGGGAGAGATGACTGATCTCACTTTTCTTTCCCAAATTAAATGTTTATCCTACTGATTGGAATGTAACAGGACCTGAGAGTTGCTGTCTCTCAATGAGACATGATAGTGATGGTTGGCTGATCAGTGGTACCTTTAGATGCCAGTGTTGTGCAATATACTGAAAATGCACATGGAAGTTCACCAGTATGCAATTTTTGGTACCTGTGCCATAGGTTTCTCCTTCTCTGGGAGTTATAGATATTTTCTGCTCTTATTTACTACTCATGTGATTTTGACTTTTTCTCTCCCTCCCTGCCTTTCTTTTCCACTACCCCATGCCCCAGCTCTTGTTTCTGCCCTTCTCCTCCTATAATCCTCATCCTGCTTGAGTATCCTAAGGCACTGCCTGTCAAATCACTCTGTGAGGAAGACAAATGTGGAGTCTGGTCCTGCATACAGGAGCTATGTAGAGCATGCTAAGAATTGACAGAATCTTGGGAGAATCTAACTATCAAAATAACTAACCTGAGGCTGTGCTTTTTGATTTCTCAGAGGGACATATGTTTTTGCCGTAGCTGGATATATGTCTGTATAGATAGTAATCGAATACCCCAATGGCAGGTGATTACTCTGTGAAATTTCAGTCCCCCATTCCAACAGAGGGAGTATGTTCAAAGGAAGGCAGCTAATCTACCTTTGATTTTAATATAATAATAATAATAATAATAATAAAGCTTGCAGCAGGCACTTCACATAGAAAGCTTCAAGCCTGAAGATTAACTGCCAAAATAATAAGAATAAAAAAAGGGTCTTATAAAATCATCAACTAACCATTGGCATGTGGGTATTCTAGTTTACTTAATAGTTCACTTCTAAACACATTAAACTTATTTTAGAAGCTTGCAGAATTTTCATTTTAAAATCTTTTTCCTTTTCAACAAAACTAAGTATCACTCATCTTTTTATTTCAGTGGAAGAAACTATAAGAAGAGGTGGACCTAAATATAACTCCAAGATTGCCGTAGAAAATCTTTACTATTAGAGGCTGTTTGATAATATCTTATGCAAATGAGCAGTCCAAGCCCAGTTCATACATAAGATAGATGTGAATTACAGCTGACTTTTTTTTCTTATATGTTAGAGTAATATCTCCAGCTGAATACAAAGGTAAATAGATGGGTTACAAGGGAGCCTTCTTACTAGCTGGCTTTACTAGCACAGAGGCTGGTTGGAACTGTATTGCTTTCAGTAGGTTTCCATCTTGCCAACATTATGGTCAAGTTGTTGGTTAGAGCCTAAATTATGAATTCCAGTTTTCTTCAGTGCTGTAAAGAAAATGAGAAAAGTAGACCAACTCAGCTGTTTAAGGCATAGGAGAAGAGGATTGATTCTACTTTACTCAACAAAGAAATGTTACTTACCAGTCTTTGCCCCCAGCTGCTTYACTGCTCTTATCTTAAAAGCTTTCCAGATCAAAACAAGGGAAGAAGAGGGCACAGCTACTTTCTGTGGATCAAAGTGTCTAGAGTGATGAGCAGAAGACATTTCCTAAGGAGAACATTTTATTTTAAAATGGGCTCTCTTCTTTTTCAGTCACCAGCACAGTATAAGGCTTCTGTTTTTATACCAAAGGCACTGTTATATCTTTACACAGTGGGCTGTAGGCTACAGACTAGTTGAACAGCTTTGAGCAACTTCTTGCAGTCAATATCAGACTGCTCAGAACAAAAAAGATACTGCTAATGGAGTACTGGGTCAGTAGGGTGAAAAATCAGGGTTTGTGGCCAATCCTTATGGCTGCCAGCTAGTGAAAAGTGTCTCCTTTCTGGGTATGAAGTAGGTGAGGTGTCTCACCATTGGGTTCCCAGAATTAGAAGCAATAGGAAAGGTGATGCAAAGATGTCTTCTGGATTAGATCAGTGGGGTCCAATGTAATTTAATAACTCAGACTTAGTTCTGTGAGTGCCAAAACTAGCAACAAAGCTATCAAGGGTGAAGACAGTGAGATTAGGATTAAGGGGGAAAGCTGGATCCAGAGAGATGTGTGAGACTGTAAACTCAGTTGATCCACAGAAACAAAAAAATGCATTGATCTATCCACAGAGTCTACTAAAAGCATTTTGAGAAGGAAATACTGAAGTATGTGAGAAGAGGAATCTTTAATGGAATGATGGTTGAACTTGCTTTCACTATATTTTGTAACAGAGTGTTATCGGCACTGGGTTTATCCTGTCATGAGTGTCAGTCACCCTGGATTTTTCTCACTGGGATTTTTTTTTCATTAGGTGAACTATCAAAGTGGGGGAAGGAAAGGAGGAAGCACCAATCATTTAATGAGATTATCATGGAGGATTTCATGGGTTTTTTTTTGCAAATTACATAACAGCCATATTRCTTGGATATTACAGCTAAAACTATAAATGTTAAAACTTATGGACCATCTTCCTAAGGTGAGCAGCCTGCTGCTAAGATATTTGTAGATGTACAAATGGCTCAGGTTATTTATTAAACTTGAAGTAAGCAATGAGGTTTTTGACTCCTCCTTCTTGAATGCTGTTGTTTTGACACATTTGGCTTCCAATGTATAGAAAACTGCTGACTCTGAAGAGAACACAAGTTACATAATTATCCTTGGTTCCTGTACTTTAAACTTTATGGAAATAAGGCTATTGCCATCATGAAGAAGAGAAAACACAATGAACAGAAATAGTGAGCAGCATGCCAAAAGACAGATGCCACCATAAGGAGGTCTTGATAACCAGCAAGCTCTTGTGTAAAGTGTGACACCAGTCCTAGCAAGTTCCCCCTCCATTCACAACAGCAGCCTGATCAAGAGAGAAAGAGAGAAAAAATACAGGCACAGCTCCACCATGCCAAACAGAGTGGATCTTTACCCCAAAGGGACCAGCTGGTAGAGAGCACATGCTGCCTCTTGAGATGCTTTATATTGGTGCTCACTATGGCAATATAAAGTCATATGGACCTTCAGGGCAAATGTACGGAATCTGCACAGCTGTTTTCATTTTATAGAATAAAATACTGTCAGTAGGAAATATTTGTTATGCATATAGTTCTTTCAATCCTGGCTCCCTTTACATAGGGTAAAATTCCCTAGGAAAAAGGGAGGATACACATCTCTTGAAAATGTTGTTAACTCTGTTGAATCTCTTGTTGCTATAGCAATATTAACACTAGATTTCTATCCTGTAGGAATATTCATATTTCTTGTGAATTTACCAAATCTAGGAGTGTAAGATGTACTTGGGTAAAATTCCTCTGAAATTATTTGAAGTTTTACTACAGCAAAAACAGGAGTGGGACTGTAGGATTTTGCTTCCATTTTATTCATGGATAAGACAAACTTTGATATAAATATTCCCCGAGCTGCTTAAAAAACTGAGAAAGAATGGACAGTAAGCTGTCTTTCTTTGTTATAATATATATTTTATATATAATATGTATTGCATTACATAAAGGGACATAAAGCTGGTCATATAAGATTTTCCCAGTCCACTCTAAGGGAAGACACAGCTCCTCAATACAACTTTCTTTTTTTGTACTGAATTTTTTATGCCATTTTGGAACCTGTAACCTGTAAAGCTGATGCATATCTGCACTGTTGTGATGCTGACCCTTTCTAATAACAAAGGAGAGAGAAAGAGAAGCATTAAGAAATGCAACAACTGAGTCTGTTATTGTCAGAGATCAGGCTCTAGTGTGTTCATTGCAGTAACCCAGTGCTACATACAAGGGGAGGGAAAGGGAATTCTATTCTTCTGGCTTAAAACAGATTTTCTTATTCATGCTACTTGTGAGAGACTATGACATGCAAGCCCTGAGTATCCAGTTCTGGTATCACTGGCATGTTGTAAAACAGCATAATATCACCCCTCTCCCGTGTTAAAACAAAAAGATTGAGTTCAGGTAAAAATCATGAGAATTTTTTTCCTTGTGTAACAGTGATTCATGATGCTGCCCTGGGGCTGAGTTCTTAGAAGAGTTTGCTGTGGGTTATGCCCTCTGCTTCCTGGATCTTGCCAGCTAAGGTACAGTTCCAGATGTAGGCGAAGGCACACTACAGAGAAATACAAATCAATGTTTTTGAAACAATCAGGAAAGAGCCATGAGATACAGAACGTTGCAGACAGCAGTAAACTGAATACAACTAGCCGGGCTGCAGCCTAGGAAAAATGGTGTAGGCAGCAGTGGAGATCTATTTCAAAGCAAAGAAAGATCACCTCTCTATTCTCATTTCTTTGTTACGTATCCATATACCAGGGTACATTTTTTACTTAGATTATAGAGAAGACACTCTTTCTTATGTAACATTTAAGCTTTACAATGTATGCACAACAAATTTTTCCTCTTCCCCTATTATCCCTGTCCAGTGAGACATAATTAACAGAGGTAGACAGGCATAGTATGAAAATATCTGTTCCTGTTGTTCTTTTGCATCATCTAGCCTTCTTAGCTACGTGAACAACAGCACTAGGCCCTGCTGAAGCAATACCCTGATGCAAACAAAGACCCACATCTCTGTGGTATGGCTGATCCTTATTTTATATCTGTGTACAAAGAAAAGGCAAATCTAGCTCAAGCAAGCTCATGTGTAAACCTCCACATACAGCTTTGGGGCTTCAGTGTCAGCAAAACAGACTCAACTACATTGTGACTGGCAGAGCTAGGTCAAGATCTCTCAGCATAAAGTTCTGATACTTCCAAATACATATATATAAACATACACTTGCACACACCCCCTCAAGTTAAAATGTTAGCATGCTGCTGGCTCCTCTTTAAAATGGTTTTGAAACCGTAGACCTGCTTTAGGGCAGATGGGCAATGCAAGCTTGCTCAGCCATGTGATTATTAAGTAAAATCAACAAGGGCTAAATGGAAACTTTGGATCTTTTAGGCAAAGCCATAGAAATGCATGTTTTAACTTCTACCTGGATTCTCTGCTGAAATATGGCATCGTTTACATGTGGTCCATTGTAACCTTCTGTTGGAATATCAGCAGAGAGAACGATACTAACTGGTGAAATGTTAATATTTTACATTCACCTGAAGATGTAGCCCTTTTATGTAGGGCCTGTATAAAGAGGGCCTACCCTGGATTGACTAGGATGCTCAATTTGCCTGTCCGCAGACAGTCTTGCCTTTGGAGGATGGAACCGCACATTCTTTGCCCYGTTTGGCTGGCTCAGCCTGGTACACAGTAATGAGCTCAGTGCTGAAGCATCTCTCCAGCCCCATTTGCCTGCCTGCCTCAGAGCAACAGGCCCTGTCCCTCCTTCCTCCCTCTGTGCCACAGCCACACTCCTGGCTCTTGCTGGCCCTGATGCCTGCTTGCCTTTGCTCCTGAGCTTAGTGCACCCAAATCAGACAAGGCCATTCTAAGAAAACAAATGCAAGCACAGGCACTAAGCCTGCATTTTTATTATAATCCTTAGTTTTGAGCAGAATTTTGCAAAGTTAGGCAGGACTCCCAATAGGTAAGCATATATCACTTGTTGAACCTCAGCTAGCATGTCAAGGTGATACAACTGACCTTTAGCATGAGATAGGAAAGCAAAATCCCCCTCACCTTTTGCAGGATAGCTGGCTTCTCTGCTGAATCTGCATAGTTCATTGTGCCTGTCCAGGAATTCAGTGGCATCCACAAGCATTAGGGACAGCAACATGTCTAGGACATAATTGTCTGGGTTCCCTTGGGCATGGCTGGAAAGACCCTTTTGTTGACCGTGGATGGCAGATATCAGCATACTTCATCTAGTCAAGAGGATGCAAACAGAGRTCCAATTTTATGTGGCATGGCTGATTGTTATTTTAGATCTGTATATAAAAAAAAGGCAGATAAAGAAAAGGTATCATTCACCTGTGAAAGAAGAAAATTATCACCAGCTGGGTGATCATTTACTTTCATTCCTCTTTCCCAGCACCCCTTCTCTGCAGACTCCTCTGGCTCAGCCATTTTTCATATACCTCTGCTTCATCACTCATACAGCTTGCCTAAGGCCTTTTCCAATACCCCTGCAGGATGAGTAGTTATGGCTCAAAACAGAGTTTCTTTCACAATTCATATCTTCACAATGAACCTGGCTTCCAATCCCCAAATCTGTGATTTCAAACCTCTGAATAGCTGCAGGGATCCTTTTCTCCTGCACATCCTTTTCTCCAGTAAATAGATGAACAGTTTTACGTTATTTTTTCCCACTCTTTCCTCTCCTGCTATAAAACCTGGTGCATTTCCCTTGTTCAACAGCCATTAGCTCTCCTGAGAGTCAAGACTTGTGGTCTTGGCCTGTGAGCAGGCTGCAGAAAGCAGAGAATCTCAGTGAGCAGTGTATACAGTTCTGGAAAGCTCTCAGAGAACAGCAGATCACAGTGGCGCCGCACGCCACACAGTGTCCAGGGATTTTTCAGAAAATACTCTGCTGGATTGTCCCTCATGACTGACCCTCTTGGCTCCTAGGAATGAATGAGCAGAGCACAGCAGACATTGGTTACCATTGTTTCCTATAGATTTCCTTCAGCCAATGTAGCTGCAATCAGTACAGCATATATTCCCAGACAACACCAAGGTGCATAAGCACAAAGCAGGACACAGCACATATAATGAAGGATATCAAATAGCATATCAAACCCCTGTACACATCAACAAAAAACTCATACGACAGACAAATTTGACAGAAATGTGATGACATGGCTGTGTCTCATCTACGTCAAATGTGTATTACCAAATGTTCTCTGGTGGTGCACAGATTCACTGTTAATGATGGTGGAACCACACTACTACCTCTAGCCAGTGAGTATCCACTCTCACTTCAAATTTATGACAATATAATATTGGCAGTTTGTTTCAGCAGAAGTTTTTCAGGGCTGTGCTTTTAAAAGACCAGAATTTGGCACAATTAAATTTATTATTTAATCTGATCCTAAAATACATTATTGATTATGCCTGCACATTTAAAATAAAACTACACTCAGGGGAACATTTTTCAGTTAAGGAAGTAATTATTAAAAAAAAATGAAATAGAGAAAAGCATTTCTTCTTGTTCCATGAGCACAAAGGAGGCAGCAGAAATGTGTGATTAAGGCTTACTAACAAGCATTGCTTAAATGTGAGTCGGCTCAGCACAATAAATGTTCACTCTGGTTTGCTTTTTAATGAAAGGATGTGGAGAGAACTATTCCCTTCCATTAGCAATAATAAATGATTATAAATTCTTGTAGCCAGTTGCTTCATGGAACTATCGTTGGTCTTAGAAGCTGTGGGATTTCCTAGAGGTGTTAGCACTGTTATTTGTCATGTCTGTACATAATCTAATGCTGTACTTTACTCCACTGCATTCTTGTCTAACGCTCCAGGGAGCATCTGCAACCACCAAATCTCTCCCAAGCTTGTTGTCAAACATACAAATCATACAACAGTATCTGAAAAAATAATCTCTGTATTCTCAAGGTAGAAGAGCTGTTTGCCAGACCTCTTGTGGTGATGGTAATAAAGTCGTTTATGACCTGTTTCAGTTAACATTGCCTTCCCATAAGTAAAGTCATGAAGTATTTCTGCAATCCTAGACTAAGACCAAAGGTTCGTACCCTATCTGAAGATGTCAATATTCATTTTTTGTCAGGGTCTGTGATATACAGGTCACTGGTATCCAGTTCTGATATCTGACCTACAAGGATGTGCCAATAGTTTCCATAGTCATAGCTGTTCACGACTTCTTGGGACTTCCTGTCACAGTAATTCAGCAGTGTGTCTCTTTAATAAACCTTTTCAGTTTCTCAAACTTTGTATCAAAATGCAGACACCTTTACAAAGTAAAATTTTCAGCTAGCTGTTGAGTAAACACAAGTTAACCTATGTCCTTTATCTTCCAATTCATAAATTTCCTTGGCTTGTTGAGCAGGGACATTGGTGAAGGCACAGCTTTACTGTGACCTGCCTATCCATCCTTCTCTGTTGTCATCTTCTGCAGATATATTATTCCTATTAATCAAACTTTAAATTTTTGTTTGTTCAGCTTTGACTCATAAAATGAATTCTTTCCAAGACTATTGAGGTCTAGTGATAATACCCTGCTTCTGTTCTGTTCGAAAACAAAGCATCGTATTTGTAAACATGAATCTTTTATATGTTCAGAAAGCTGTCATATACTCCTGTGAAATACCTCAGGTACTAAAAACAATCCAGCTTTGTAGTCTAAAGACACTGTCTCCCAGAAAGAAAATGGGATCTATATTAAAAAATGCTGTGTTTTTCTAAAGACACTTATCAGAGTCCTACTGATGCTTCCAATGTGAAAAATATTTAGCATCCCCTCTTCTTCTTGGAATTTCTCTCCCTACTGAGATTGGAAAACATTCTTATTTTATATATTTGAGGTTCCAATTTTCCCCTACAATGACTAGGAAGTGTTCATTGATTCCTAAAATCATACATCTTTGCCTAGGACAAGGTGGATTTTCATAGGGACATGAATCATGTGATAGTTGGAATCTTAAAACCGCTTTTTTCTTTCTGTTAAGAATTTCTCCATTCCTTGGAAAACCTCCTCATTTTTTCCTGCTCCTCTTTGAAGTACATCTTCTTGGTAACATCAGGGTGATGGCTTATCTGTTCATTTAAAATGAAAAGAAAAATACTTGCTGTCAAACTGCTCTTCCAGGATCTTCTGACACAGTAATGCCCATAGCTCCTGTGAAGCTTTCCTTTGAACTTAAGTACTGTTATCAGCATATTTGTCTTTGCTGTTCACCTGCTGGTATCTGCAAGCAGGTGTAATCCTGTGTGGTTCTGGCTTTTTTTTTCCAAGGTTTGACCAAGGTCTTGTTTTATGTTTGCCATGGCTTTGCAGCAGTAGTGCTGTGGGGGTTTTTTCTCTCTGGATTTTGAGGCGAGTCCCACCTGCCTCCCATGTTTCAGTTCCACGTACCTTTTCCATCAAAAGTCTCCTTTCCAGCACCTTTTGGATGTTCTGTCATCTCCACAGAATCAAAGTACTTCCCTCCTCTATGCAAGTTGCAGCCTGGATAGGATGTTCAGCAAATGCCAATTGCTTTGTCATCTGTGTCAAATCTGGAGGACACCCACATTTTTTTGTTCAGACTGTAATCATAGTTGATCAGCCTTCCAAATACATGATACTCCCTCCTGTATCTATCAAAAACTTTTCAAAATTTTTGTTGCTATTGTTGCTTTAGTTTTTGAAAGTCTCTCACAGACATTTCCCTTTTACATGGAGTACATTACTCTTCTCAAATTAAAAAGTAAATGTTTTCTTGATCAAGCTGATCTATCTGAGATACCTGATCATTATTCAAAACCTCATGCACTTTAGGATTATCTGTATTTAGAAATAGAACTCATTTTGACTTGAATGCCTTCCTTTTTTTTTTTTTTAAATCAAATTCTATGATTCCCTGCAGCTGCTGTGACTGAGGACACAATAACTTAGGTAGGTTCACCAGATTTAGTTCAGGTACTAGAGAACCACAGTAGCATATAACTCAATATGGCACAATTACCCAGGGCTTTCTCTTTTGTGCAAGTCAGGTAGCTTGCGATGAGGTTCAGTCTATAACATTCAAAACACAAGCAGGCCTTAAACTAACTCCCTGTAGTAGTTGAACAGTAGTTGTTGTGTATTTGTTCTAATAGCATTGCTCCCAGGATCAAGTGCTATTTTAATCGCCTCCACTTATTTTTCCTGTTCCCAAGAAACTTCAGCTGAAACTAAGCCATTCCTTTCTTCCACAYGTTGACTTTTTCTGGCTTTTCTCTCAGCAGAACATGGTGTTCAGTAACCACTCAAAGCCAAAATGCCTGACAGAAGTCTGCTGTGCTCAGTGCCTGGGATCCACAAAGTGTGTGGCATCACCCTCCATTCAAAACAGCTGAGTCCAAATCCTGCCACAGCTCTTACATCTCCAAGTTCAGGTGATTAGGTAGCTGTTAAAAATATCCATATTATTATAGGTTTTAAATGCCATCAAAATCCTATTTGCTTCCTATTTGTGAATTCAATTGGATACATTACTCTTTTGATAAAAAATAAAATTGCTATGATAGAAGGAAACTATATTAATTAGCATTAGCACGATGTTTTCAATACAAGGAACTCAAGAAATTAGAAATGATACGTTTTACTAAACTTCGACAAACATTTCCTTTCTGCTTTTGACAAAAACAGGAGTAAAGAAAGATGTTTTGTATTACTGTATTGTTAGAGGTGGGTTTGGCTTGAAACACCAAATCCAAACAGTTTGAACTATAATGAAATAATTGAAATAAAAATGTTGAGGCTGAATCATTCCAAAGTGTAGAGTCATTTCCATGATTCTCTATCAGTCATTTTTCAATCTGCTCCTTGCTCTACAGTACCTGTAATTTCTGGGACAAAGAGGACAATTTTCTGCCCAGGTAAACACTTCTCTGTTGCCAGGATGGATATGAAAAAGTATTTCTCTTCAGTATTTCAAGATGGTCTGTAGTAACACAGAAAGAATTAAATGAATGACCTGGCATAAAGATGAATAAAAGGAAATATTAGCAGGTCAGCTTCAAGAATTAAGGCAGTTCAGAATAGACTAACACTCTGGAATTTGGAAGCTCAAGCAAACAAGTTTGAGTTTATAAAACTGGGTTAGAAGTTACATAAGGACAAGCTTTCACATGAGGCTTCTGGCACTATCGATTCTGGGCAGGCAAGCAGCGCTGGAAGATAGCCATTCTCACTGTGTTTGGCATATCTGCATCTGGATCCAAGAGAAAGCAAGGGGTGAAGCAGTATATGAACAAAGAGCCTATCAGAAAAGAAGACTTGAGGTTTAGAACAACAGGGCTATATTTTGGACAAATATAGCCCATCTATACCTCAAGCACACTTTAGTTTCTGAAGATGTTACCTATTCTGCACCAAGTGTGGTCCCCCTTAGCTTTTTTCCCCTGCCTTTTCCACTGAAAGCAGTGGAAAAATTGTTCTTTGAGCTGGTCAACAGAGCTCTGAACAACCAGAAATGGGAGGGAAAGCAATGGGAGCTCTGTATGAATGTGTCACTTGTGACAACTTTTCATTTATAAAATAAAATCAAAATGAAGACTTTTAACATTTTAAGATTGTTTTTATTTCACACTGCAAAATCTGTTTTATTAAAAATGAGAAAAGAAGCAAGTCATTTTCAATAAGCTTTGATAGTTTAAATAAATGTTTTATAGGAGATATAATGCTTTGTTTAGATTTAGAACAAAAATTAGTTTTGAAGTCATGAGGTTTTGCGCTTGTTCCTTTGCTTTATTTTGTTATATATCAATGATAGTGTTATGACAAGCGTTGGTAGCTCCTACTCAATGTGATTTTTGCCTCGTCCCTTAGCCAACTTAAATACTTGGTTATCAATGACTCCCAGACTAATAGATTAATATCTCTAGGGAGATGTCACAGTTATGCAGTAGGGGACACTGTTCTCACTTTGGCACAGTGTTTGGAAGATTTAGGTCTTCAGGTCAGAGAACTTTAACCACAAATATGAGCGCTGGGCTGTAGACCAAAACCCTCTGTTAAATGCAACAGAGTTGTGACAGGATCACAGCAGGCAGCCCATGCCCCCATCCACTCCCACACTGGGCTGTCAGTGGCAGCTTGATTGCAGGAGACCCCTCTGAACTGATTCTTCCCACGATTTTTTTCAAAGGCCTGCGGCCACTATCAGCAGTGACATTTACAGTGGCGGCACACAGGCTCATTCAACCTTCGAGCAGCTCTTTTTGCTTTCCCCCCTCCCTGCAGATGCTCGCCATTAGGCTCGGGTTTTCCACACATGCTCCCTGCACTTTTTCCCCTCCAGGTGCACGGGAGAGAGCGGAGGAGCCCAGCGCCGGCTGCCC